>NW_015168659.1:987446-1031005 GCF_001447785.1 Gekko japonicus | reverse complement strand
TCCTGGCTCCCATTATCTCCAATGGGCCTTCAAGCCTCTCCCATTGTTTCCAATGGCAATCCTGTCATTCCTTTTATATATCCCAGTTAGTTGTCCCTTTGAAACTGTACCATACCATTTTGTTGTTGTTGTTCAGTCGCACAGTCGAGTCCGACTCTTCGCGACCCCATGGACTAGATCCCGCCAGGCCCTCCTGTCTTCCGCTGTCCTCTGAAGTTTGCTCAGTTTCATGTTCGTTGCATCGATGACACTGTCCAACCATCTCATCCTTTGCCGTCCCCGTCTTCTTTGACATTTAATCTTTCCCAGCATCAGGGTCTTCTCCAGTGAGTGCTCCCTTCTCATTTGGTGGCCAAAGTATTTGAGCTTCAGTTTCATTATCTGGCCTTCCATGGAACAGTCAGGGTTGATTTCGTTTAGGATTGACTGATTTGATCTTCTTGCAGTCCAAGGGATTCTCAAGAGTCTTCTCCAGCACCATAGTTCAAAAGAATCTATTCTTCGGCGCTCGGCCTTCCTTATAGTCCAACTCTCGCAGCCATACATGACTACTGGGAATACCATTGCTTGGACCATGCGTATTTTTGTTGGCAGGGTGATGTCTCTACTTTTTATCATGCTGTTTAGGTTCGCCATCGCTTTCCTCCCAAGTAGCAGGCGTCTTTTAATTTCATGGCTGCAGTCACAGTCTGCGGTGATTTGGGATCCCCGGGGGGGGGCTTATTCATCCATGGAAAATTTCAAGGATAGCCTCAGCCCCTGAGCCCCCCCCCCAAAGATTACGCCTATGCGGGGCGGTACCAAAGGGAAAAGGGGCCCTACTTGTACTCTATCACTCAGGCCTGCACAAATCTGTAGCCAGCCCTGATATCTGTTATGCAAGGGATTCTCTCTGCTAAATTTTGGAGAGATGGGGAAATGAGTGCTCATTTCATAGGCACTTGATAGGAAAGAGGACAGACAGAGATAGGTTCCTAACTACATCTCTAGCTGAGAGAGAAGGTAAGACTGAGTGTGGCATTTCTGAGAAGAAGGGGAAAATTGACCTAAGAGCAATCTGGAGACAGACAAGGAATGACACTTAACAGGAGAGAAGGTACTATCCTATCAAATTTTCTTGCTTTCCCCCGCAGGATCTTTTTCTCTTCTTCTTTGTACACCAGACATTGCCTTTTCCAACACCCCTTCTCAAGGTCTAGTGTACAAAGTCCACGAGATTCATCTTCTTACATAGACTTTCAAACTTTTCTTGAGAAAGTTGCTTGGTGAGTACATCTGCAATAATTTCATCTGTGGGACAGGATTCCAACTCAAAAAGCCCTTCTTCTTTCCTGTTTCCTACTAGGTGAGTTGATCTTCTCCATCTGTCCAAGTTTTATGCACCCTTGGTTGTCTTCAAAGAGTTGTACTGGCTTGGATTTCTCTATCCCAAAGGTTTGATTACTTGCAGTATCCATTTCAGTTGTCTGAATGAGTCTGCTGTGGATATATAGCTACAGTTGAGGACACAGCTATAGTTTCTTGCTTCCTGCTGCTCCAGCTCACTGCTCCGCCGACAGAGAAGAATAAATGGCCACTGGTTGACTTTCTGTCTGTAGTATCTCCTGTCCAGTCTGTATCCATGTATCCCACAGATTGAGATTGTCACTTGTTAGTAACTTTAGTTTCAGATGTGCACTGCCATGCAGGTACTTTGCAAGACTTTTGACTGCATTCCAGTCCCTTTTGCTTGGCGAATCCATCTTTCTGCACAATATGCCTACAGCTCTTGAAATATCAGGATGCATCAATGTGCTTATGTACAGCAGTCTTCCAATTGCTTCTCTGTATTGCTTGTTGTCAGGTAGTTTGCTTCCACAGGAGTGCTTGCTGTCTTAGTTCCTTTCATATTCATGTAGTCCAGACATTCTAGGATTTTCTGCTTCTGATTGAGAAGATAGCTTCTGTCTTTCTCTCATTCCACTTGTATTCCAAGATAGCAGCTGATGTTTCCTAATTCTTTCACTTCTACTTCTTGATTCAGATGTTGAACTATTTCATCACAATCCTCCTTCATAGCATAAAATCAGGTCATCCACATAAGTAAAAATCTAAGTCCATTTGTTGTTTCTATATCTTGAGTATCAGCATCATTCTGTCTTGCCTTGCTTAAATCCTTCCTTGGTTAGCATTTGACGAAGTGTCTCATTCCAACATTTTGTAGCCTGTTTCAGTCCATATATGCTCTTTTGCAGTTTACACACAAGTTGCTTGTCTTTGGATTGTTTAAATCCTGGTGGCTATTCCATGTAAACATCTTCCTTTATTTCTTCATGTAGAAAAGCAGTCTTAATGTCCAGATGCTCCACATGCATGTTCCTTGCTCCTGTTATGCTCAAAAATATTATTATTGAAGTGGCTATTCTCCATGTTTCTGTTTCTTCTGCAGGCATTCTTACTATGTAGCTAGCTCACAGTTTTTTAGCCTCCGGCTCACACGTTTTTGTCTTAGCTCAGGAAAGGATGGCTCCAGAGCAAACTGATTTTTGCAGTAGCCAAATCGCTCACTCACAACTTTCATGCCAGCAGCTCACAAAGTGGAATTCTTGCTCACAAGATCCCACAGCTTAGAGGGAACATTGGTCACGTGTGTTGTCCATTGGGCTCAGATGCACTGTTTCTGTTTGCTGTGCTTCATTTTTCTATGTTGGTGTAGATTCACTGATGTCTACTTTTTCCATCTTCCTTGATTTCTCCCTTTCATCAATGTAGACCACATTGCAGATCTTGGCTGCTTCTGTTTCTGGGTTGATGACTCTGTATCCTTTGCATCCCAGTGCATAGCCTACAAAAATGCCTTCTTCTGCTCTAAGATCCATCTTGGTCCACTTGAATGCAAGTGTAGGCCTTTGATCCAAACACTTTTCAATTATTCAGGCTGGGTTTGTGCCCATACCACAGTTCAAATGGTGTACTGCTGGCATCTTTAGGAGGTAATGTGTTTTGCAGGTATGTAGCAGTGTTGATCGCTTCTACCCAGAACTTGTCAGATAGCTCTTCCTCAAGAAACATACATCTGCACATTTCAGTGAGAGAGTGATTTTTCCTTTCTGCTACTGGAGTGTATGTCACTGTAAGCTGATGCTCTATTCCTTGTTCAGCCAAATAATTCTTCATTTCATGTCCCACGTATTCTCCTCCATTATCAGTACAGATCGCTAGTGGCTTTCTTTGAAATCTGTTACTGACCATATCCACATATGCTTTAAATTTTTGCAGCACTAGACTTTTCTCTGTAATTAGGTAGGTAACAGTAGATCTTGAAAAGTTATCAATAAAAGCACATATTCCTGGTGGAACTCTCCACTTGAGGACAACATGCCCTACGGAATCTGTTACAACTCCATAGGGCTTGCAAAGTAGAGATGTTCCGCCAGGCATTTGGTTGAGGACAGCAACAGTCTGGCACTCTCACACCCCCGCCTCCCTGTTCTGTGTTTTACTTAACCCAGGGGGCAAGCAGGTATCAGAAATTTATTTCCATCTTGGATTTTACTGTTTTATTGTGGTTGTTGAATTTTAATGCTGTTTTAAGTTTAGTATTATTGTATTTTTATTGATGTAAGCCGCCCTGAGCCATGCTCACAGGGAAGGGTAGCCGAACAAGTCTAATTTATTTAAATAAATACATTCCCACTAGGGGAAAAAAATTAAAAGTCAGCACAGAATGCTGCAGTCTACTTACTGCTGGGCACTAGGCAGAATATGCACTAACAACCACTTTGCAGATACTCCATTGGTTACCAATCAGTGACCAAGTTCAATTTAAAGTTCTGGTTTCACATACAAAGCCCTTAATGGCCTTGGACCCACATTCCTGTAAGACAGCCTCTCTGACTAAGCTCTGCTGTGACAGCTTCAGTCATCCAAGCAAAGCCTGAAGGTGCCACCCCGCAAGAGGGTAAGACTGGCAGTTTGTCCGTTCATGTGCATTCTCAGTGGTGGCTCCCACCTGCATGAGGAGGTCAGGAAGGCTCTCAAACTTCTATCATTCCACAGAACGTGCAAAACAATATTGTTCAATAGGGCATTTTTAAATAGAGAGTAGAACTATAGTAGAATGGAACCGCCCAGAAGGGCACCATTATAATGGGAAAAGATTTAATCTACAGCAGTGATTATTGTAAATATAATTTATTTATACTGCATTGTTTTATAGCTTGTAATCCACCTTCTGTATCATTTATAGTATACCTTGCTTTAGATGGTTTACTGCTCTTATTGTTCCCGAATTCTGTAATCCTTGTCCTATGGCATTGTTCGGGAAGGAAGGCATCATGGTCTAGCCATCTCATCAGATTTCAGAAGCTAAGTAGGCCTGGTACTTGGAAGCGAAACCACCACGGAAGACACTGCAGAGGAAGGCAATGGCAATTGGCAAACCACCCCTTGCTTCTCACTTCTCTTGAAAGCCCCTTGCTGGGGTCACCATATGTTGGCTGTGTCTTGGTGGCACTTTACATGCACATACTGCATTGTTTATTGGTTGTCTTTACTATTTCAGGGGGGAGGGAACATGTTTGCTTATCCTGTAATCTGTCTTGAGTCTCAATGAGAAAGGCAGACTAGAAAAGTAAATAAACAAAAAATGAAATTTACAGATAACAATGCATGATTACAATTCATCCAGTTTCCAAATACTTAAGGTTTTACAGTACCATAGTTCCTCATGCCCTGAAAAACAGGCACTGTCAAGGTTTCAGTTTACATTAATATTTGAAATAGGATAAAAAGTTAGACCGTAAGAGGTGCCTTTCTCAATAAGATTAGAGTTTCATTTAGTCCACCATCCTGTTTCTCACAGTGGCCAAAACCACTTGCCCTGGAAGGTCATTGAACAGGGCATACAGACTAAGGAGTTCCCCTGAGGCTGCCTCCTAGCTTTGGTATTCACATTTTTACTACCTCTGAAAGTAGGGGTTCCCTTTAGTCACCATGCATAAAAGCCAGTGATTCTCTATGAATCTAATTCCCTTTTAAAGCTGTATCTGCTAGTTGCCATCTCTACATCCATTGGTAGAGAATTCCACAATTTAACCCATAATGTCAGTGTTGCTGTCCTTCTTTAAGCAATAGTCAGGAGTGAATTCTGTTTCTCCACAGTTACTAGAAAGACTCTTCTGCCCTGTGATATTCTTAATCATTAATTTGTGACAGATGTCAGCTGTAACCCCTGAAACATTTTCATTACTCGGATGTTCAGGCTTTTGATGTTCTGTATTTGAGGTCACAGGTTCACCAGCTAGACATTTTCCTGCAGTTCGCCTCTGCAGTCAGCTGTCATGCTGCAATCAGATCATACATAAAAGTCACATACTTAAAGACCCCTCTTTCTTTCCCCACAATCCTTTCCAGTGCCAGAAACAATAATTTTGAAAAGAACAATGAAGAAAACAGTGTCTTCATGATTTATGTGTGCTGCCTGCAATAGGTGCTTGGGAACTTTGAAGTAGATTCTGCTGAGAAGAAATAAATGATTAATTGGATTTTTGCCCACAGGTATTTAGAGTCTTTCTGGTCTGAATCCAAGTCCTGAGTTTTAGTTATGAGATAATACCTTGAATATGTAGAATTGGTTTATGTTGGAGGGGGAAGGAAAATATTGATGCTTTCATGATACTGATGTGCAGTTCATTAATTAATCAGTTTCCTGCTTTATTCACAAAATCATCCAGGAAGTTTTGAATTCATTGAATCAGCATTACCCTCACCCATTCATGAAAATGCCCATTATGGTGGGGGATCTTTCTGGAAAGTTCACAAGAAGTTTGACTTCTATCACGAATTAGTCAAAGACTTCTGTGCAGTTCCTCCGATGAGACAGAGAACCAAGCTCACAGCCTAAAATACTGTGTTCTTGTGGGTATGTGTACTGTGCATATTCATGGCAGTATTCTATCTTCTAACTAGGAAGAGCTGTCCCATCTTCAAGTAGGGCTTCAAAGGAACAAATGGGAAAATCAGTCATTAACTGACAGTAATGTCTATAATCCTGTTTCCAAACTAAAAGTCTAATAAAATAAGGATTACAGTTGCCAATCTTCATCTGGGGTCTGGAGTTGCCCTGGAATTACAATTTATCTCCAGACTACAAAAATCAGTTCCCCTTTCCATAGCATCACATCTCTGCTGAACTTCCTCCTCAAACTCTGACCTCCCCAGGGTCCACTCTCAAATCTCTACGAAGTCCCTAATCTGGAGTTGGTGACGAATAAGGATAATAATGAAAAATTCAAATGGAGTTGGGAGGGGTCTTGCGTGGGCAGAGCTAAGTAGGATCTTGGAATTATACCCCTTTTGGGGGTCAATAGGCTGTCATTTATGCATTTTTTAAGAACCTGTTCTAACACCAAGCTTTTGTTTCCCCTGTGGAAATTTCAATGTCACAAATGATTACAGAGCCTGTTCTTCAAACATTTTGTAGGTGGGATGAATCAGTGCTCCGGAGAAGATGGTGCACCTGCTACACTCCCCTACTTTGCCTTCTGTGAGTGTGTGCATTCCCTGGGGGCACTGAGGGGGGCACTGCAAGTCAATGTGAGCTAGCAACAACAGGAGTACAACTCATCAAATTGGTTTAAAGTGAGCTAGCAACAACAGGAGTACAACTCATCAAATTGGTTTAAAGTCACTTAATTATTCAATCATTATAGGAAAATAAAAATACAGCAAGATTTTTTAAAAAGTTTTAGATACTCACGTGCTTAATATCTCTCTCAGGGTGTCTGCATTCATCAACCAGGATACAGCGAGAAAGTTACCTTCTCAACATACAACTAGGTGGAATACTACCTGCATGGTTTTGGTTATATCTCTGTATGTAAAAATACACAAGCTTACTGCAAAAAAAAACCCCTTACATGGATGCAAAAGTGCCACTTTCCCTAAATTTAAGTGAAATCTTGAAGGCCAGAGATATCAATGTATATTAACCATACAGTCAACATTGAAAAAGACAGATATTCTCAGCCTTCCTAGCTTATTTTTTTACTTGAATCCACTAAGGTGCTGAGCCATTAACTCCAGTTTTGAACCAAACAACCAAACAAGCAGACTTTCAGTCAGGATTCTCTACAACAGACCTCCTCTGTTTGATTAATGAAGTATTGTAGAAGCTGAATGCTCATAAGTTCACTCTGTAAGGCCTGTACCATTTTGGAAAGAGCTTTTGATTAGAAGAAATTGCTGGGTACTTTCAGGAGTTGAAACAAAAAAAGTTGCATTTGGTTCATGATTAATGAGATCTTCCCTCCATCTATACATTCTTAACTCAACCAGAAAGTGTGTTTGTAGGAAGAGGAGGCTTCATGACTCCTCAATTTAGAGGGGGAGACGGGAGAGGTAGGAACATGGGGGGTGCTGTCAGCAATGATGTGGTGTCACTTCTAGGGAAAACCTGGAAATGACATAACACCTCTCTAGGTATTGATCCAGTGATCCCTAGAAATGACTGATGGCTCTTTTGGGTTTTCCCTGACAGTCACATCTTCTGTGTCCCAGCCCTGAGCCTCTTCCTCCTCTGCTAGCGACCCCCTGTAAAGCAGACCATATTATTATGTGTGGACTGACCATTAAACTGACTAGGCAAGTTCCCAGCAGGCTCCTGGTGGGCAGGAGCCACAGCACTAACATAGCAGCTCTGGAAAGCTCCCCCCACTGCCCAGCCACCAGTGCAAAGTGGGAGTCTGGCCCAAGGGTGGGCAGCTACCAAGTCACCAGAGTCCCACCGCAGGGCTGGCAAGGGGGACAGGCTCCAGCAGTCATTCACATGCTGGGCAGGTGGCACCACTAGCACAGTGTATGCCTGGCTGCTTGTTCCCTTCCTTCGTGCATCTCTGTCCATGTGTTCGGCATCTTCTCCTGAGGGCATGCATCTTTTAAAACTTTTAACTGCACACACACACACTACCTCTAGCCAAACTTTTAAAGCATTCGCTGCCAATGATTTTTCTCCAGCGAGCCAAGATTAGTGATAAACTTATATCGCTAGACTCAACCCACTTGTTAAAAAATATTTAAAAGATGGAGACCCTAAGCAATAGTGTAGCTTGTATACCGATGAAGGGCAGAGAACCACTAACTTTCTGCTAAGATGGCTACCTGAGAGTAAATACAGCTTGAAGTATCCACTATTTTTTTAAAAATGCCCAGCGCAAAACTGACCAATAAGGAGAGACCAACCAAGCTGCACAAAAAAGGAGGAAATTTCAGCACCGAGACACTATCCGGGTTTTCTCATTGGTATGCAGAATATATACTCTGGCTGAGTTCGGACTGGCAGTATGCCCCGATATAGGCACGAGCCAGAAATATTTCACAAATGGATTAAAGGGGCCGTTTACACAGGCACATCTGTCGGGCGTTCCCCAGCTGTACTCAAGCCATCTTGTAACACTTCACTCCTGAGTTTAAAAGGTACCAGGTGAAAGTGACATCAAACCCTGGAAAGCACGATTATCCCGCATTCATCCCGCTTCCTGGAAGTGTGAACGTGAAAAGCCGTGATCCGGTAGGGATGCACTTATGAGCACTTATGCACATGAGCGGATTACCAGAAAAAGCCACTTGCAGACGTGCCTCTGGGCCAACAGTGTGAACGCTCCCTTGTGCCTCCTCCCCGGTATGCTCCCACATTAGTTGGTGCAGTGTGACCGGGAAAACTTGGAACAGTTTGTTCCAGGTCTTTTTTGCCACGACTCCCTCCCGCTTCAAACTGCTAGTCTGAACTCAGCCTCTGTGATTCCCAACAGAAAAATTGGTGGGGGGAAAGGTGCGGAGTGCAGGTACAGCATTCAAAGAAAAGCCCTACCAACTCGACTTCGGTGAAAATTGGAAGTAAAAATCAAATGCAACAGTAAAATGAGACCAGTCCTGGGCTTGTATGAAAGTGTGTTCTTTACTGAATAAAAGAGAAGATCAGTACTAAGCCATCATTTCTTTCTAGCGCAATTGTTCATCTGCTCCCCAAACAGTGTAGCTCTCAGCCTTCATTCTTAAATGGAGCTACAACTTACTAAATCCATTGTCTTAGTTGGGTGTAAATTAATATGGGATTGCCCTGTATTTTCGCACATAGTATCCTTAAATTATGACGTTTGTCTGAGTGTTGTTTATGGAATCTCTGGCCTTTTATAGAGACTTTCTATCAGCTATCAAGGTATTTTGTCTAGGACTGTTCCTTAGTTGGATTTCTGACCCCTCTTTTTAGGATCCATAGATTAATAGGTCTGGTTATGAACATCTATAAGTTCAATAACATTTATTGAGTTTAGTTAATTTCCTGTTTTTTTTCCTGCTGAGAAGTTTATTTACATATTTTCATTCATAAAATGACAGAAGCGTTTTATAAGTATCCACAAAGTTCTTGTCCATTTGGTTTGTCACCACCCACTTTCCTGCACATTGCTGAATCCTCTGAATTGATGCCCATGAGACCCTCAGCAAAAGCCCCCTTTTCTTTATGGTTTGATTGCCTTCTGTACAAGTGTATGTCTGAGTGTGCACCCAGAATAAAGCCATAATAAAGTGATATCAAAAGTAGTGAGTCATGCCAAGGATGAAAGGAATGCAGGGCCTGTTTTTACTGGTCATATGAATAAGCCCAACCTAAGAGGGAATCAATCAAGAACCATTTCCCCAAGGATCCCAGAGCTTCCTCCTAACTAAGAACATAAGAGACGCCAACGTTGGATCAGGCCAAAGGCCCATCCAGCCCAATACTCTGTATCACACAGTGGCCAGAAATACCAGTGCCATCAGTAAGGTCCACCAGTGGGGCCAGGACATTAGAAGCCCTCCCACTGTTGACCCCCCCAAGCACCAAGAAGACAGAGCATCCCTTGCCCCAGAGTCACTATCTATACCTTGTGGCTAATAGCCACTGATGGACCTCTGCTCCATATGCTTATCTAATTCCCTTTTGAAGCCGTCCATGCTTGTAGCTGCCACCACTTCCTGTGGCAGTGAATTCCATGTGTTAATCACTCTTTGGGTGAAGAAGTACTTCCTTTTATCCATTCTAACCCGACCGCTCAACAATTTCATGGAGTGCCCACGGGTTCTTGTATTGTGAGAAAGGGAGAAAAGTACCTCTTTCTCTACCTGCTCTGTCCCATGCATAATCTTATAAACCTCAATCATGTCACCCCTCAGTCGTTGTTTCTCCAAGCTAAAGAGCCCTAAGCACTTTAACTTTTCCTCATAGGGAAAGTGTTCCAACCCTTTTATCATTCGAGTTGCCCTTTTCTGCACTTTTTCCAAAGCTATAATATCCTTTTTAAGGTGTGGTGACCAGAACTGCACACAGTATTCCAAATGAGGTCGCACCATTGTTTTATATGGGCATTATGATATTGGCTGATCTGTTTTCAATACCCTTCCTAATAATCCCCAGGATAGCATTGGCCTTCTTTATTGCAGTCACACACTGTCTCGACATTTTCAGAAAGTTATTTACTACAACTCCGAGATCTCTCTCCTGATCAGTCTCTGCCAGTTCAGACCCCATCAATGTGTATTGATATTTAGGATTTTTGACTCCAATGTGCATCACCTTGCACTTGGCCACATTGAACTCCATTTGCCATGTTGACGCCCACTTGCCCATCCTTGACAGATCCCTTTGGAGTGCCTCACAATCCTTACTGGTTTTCACACCCTGAACAACTTTGTATCATCCGCAAATTTAGCCACTTCACTGCTTACTCCCAACTCCAAATTAATCGGATTGTACCCAACAACCCAGATTTCCAAAACAATAAACAACAGGCCAACCCCAGCAATTTCTTTTCCTATCTAAATGACCCGACAGGAAGATTCCAGCCCTTCCCAAATCATGACAAATACCCAGCCTATAGATGCAAATTTTCATATCTCCCCAAGGGAACATTTGTGATACTTTAAATGCTAAAGGGAAACTCTCCTCTACAATAGAGACAAAGGTTTCACATACTTGCACCCCTCCTCCAAAGACTGCATTTTTATTATTCTTATATTCCAATAGGAAGACACCCTTCCCCTCCACTTCCCTGGCAAAAGGGTAAAAAGAGTTGCCCTTCAGTCCCAATTTTTTGTAGCTGGTTTGGAAACACCCTCATCTTTTCTGGATCTTGAACCTCTGTTCTGCTGACCTGGCACTGAGCTAAGAGTTCTGAGCACAAACCAAACTGAAAAAATACCAAAAAATACCTTATTGGCATTTTTCAGGTATTATTTTAGCTGAATACAGATCAGACCTGAATACAGTAGGCCTGAATACAGTAGACCTGAATAAAAGCTGAAAACAAATGCCTTTTTCAGGCTCAGCTATACCAGTAGCCGAATACAGTATTCAGCTACTGGTATAGCTGAGCCCAAAAAAAGCATTTGTTTTCAACTTTTATTCAGGTCTACTCAACTGTACTGTGAGCCAGCCCCAACTGAGGCAGCAGGAGCTGACAGCTGCACACTGCCTCAGTGGGCACTGGCTGGCTCCTCTTGCAGCTCAGTTTAAACCGAGCTGTACAAGGAGCCAGCCCAGGATCAGCCAGGGTGGTGGGAGCTCTGAGCTCAGATCTCCGCACCACCTCGGCAGGGGCTGGCTCTTTTTGCAGCTTGGTTTAATCCAAGCTACGAAAGGAACCAGCCAGCCCTAGCCAAGGTGGCGTGGATCTCTGGGCTCCCACTACCCTGGCCGATCCTGGGATGGCAAGTTCACCCAGAATGTGTTTAAAGGGACTGTGAGCCCTTTAAATGCCTTTGGAGTTCTCCACCTCAGAGTCATGTGGCTTGAAGAAGGCATTTAAAGGGACCTCTGCATGTTACTGCCCTGTCACGTGTATACCAATTTAGGTAACAGAATCTTCTGATTCTTCTATTCCCATCTAATACTGTAAAAGAGCGTGGGGAAGAATTTAGGACTCACCACAATGCCAATCAATCAATGTTTGTAGCATAATATCAAGTATTAATAATAAATTGTGACTCTTTAGAGGAATATGCAGGTCTGAGCCAGAAAGTCCAGAGATAGTCTCGCAGGGCTCTTTTTGAAGCAGGAGCTCCTTTGCATATTAGGCGACGCCCTTAATGTAGCCGATCCTCCAAGAGCTTACAGAGCTCTTCTTACAGGGGCTACTGTAAGCTCTTGGAGGATTGGCTACATTAGGGGGGGTGTTGCCTAGCTTCAAGAATTACATAATTCTTGCCAGCTAGACCTACACTAATGTAACTTAACAACTAATTCTTGGAAATAATCCAGTTCAGTAACCTGCCATCACCTGACTGGCAATGCAAGTGAATCTACACTATAAACAAGAAACAAATAAAAAATAGCACTAGAAGTTTTTGTTGTCTGGAAATGAGGAATTCCAAGCTCTGTTTCACCATATATGCTTTGAGTCAGATTCTAAGCTAAGATATATTTGCAAGGGATACATCCATTTGTTTTGCTGTGGCTCCTTGTTAAATAGGCTGTACAGGTTTGGAGAACATTTCAAAAATCCTGCCAAACTTGTTAAAACAGAGACCACTGCAAAGGAGATGGAGTGATCATAAGCTCTATGGATATGAATAGTTCTACTGTTACATCATAAAGGCTATGGTTATTTACTTATTTTAACTCCTTCCTTCTAGGAGTTTACAGCACTGTATGTCCTTTTCGCAATACAACCCTGTACAGTAGGTTAGGCTGGGAGAAACCCAAGAATACTCAGTAACCTACATGGCAAAAGGGGATTTAAATCTATGCAAAAATAATCATTTACACATAGCCATTGATTGACTTCAGTCCTATACAAACACACACACATACCCCAATACTGTAGGTTTGAAGCAGGGAAATGTACATGTCTTCCCAGCACTGCTTGATAAATCAGCATCTATCAATTAGCATGCAGTGCAGACCATGACTGGCCTGATGCAGGGCACATTTGCAAGACCAAGCCGGTCTGATGTACATAGTCGCTGTTGCAATTGGCACAGAATCAAGATAAGCAATCAGCAGAAACAAGCTCATTATGTGCTTTTACACTTTAATAAAGAAAACTGAGACATATCGAATCAGGTTGTGAAGCAGCCTTGCAGGAGTGAGGGTGGCTATTTACACTTTTAATTCCCGTACTGGATCACTAGGGATGTGGAATGATATAGGGTGCGGTCACATGCACAAGATAAACTGGGGGAAGAAGTGAGGCTATTCCCTCCAGAGGAATTTGACCTGCAGTTGCGCGATCACACAGTCCTTTGAAGCTGCGGGGGCAGCCCGTCACTGCATGATCAGATGCAACTGCGGGTGAGTCGGGTTTCTTTTTCCCCATTTGTCTCCGATTCGCTTAAATGGGGAATCAATTAATCACATCTCAGCACTGAGGGCTCCCTATGGAGTGTGCGATGATGTGCATACTGAGAAGGGGGGGGGAAACAATGGCGTGGAGTCGAGATGACCTGATAAGACAATCCCGACGCCATGAGAGCACGCTGGAGTGATCAGACAGTTTGCTACTGGACTTTCCCCAGTGTCTTTTTACTCTGCTTCTATGGTGGAGCAAAGCAGGTTGCTTACAGGTGCGGGGCACTGACAGCAATCCTCTCTGTGTCCTCTGGGGTGTAACACCATTTTTTTTAAAGCACTGCATTCCTGATGACATGCACAAATGCCCATGTCTCTAGTTGACGTAAGTCATTACATCAGTCCTTTTCAGCTTTCAGCTCAGACAATGAGTCTAACCCTTAGACTGCAAGGAGATCAAATCAGTCAATCCTAAAGGAAATCAAACTTGACTGTTCCCTGGAAGGCCAGATACTGAAGCTCAAATACTTTGGCCACCAGATGAAAAGGGAGCACTCACTGGAGAAGACCCTGATGCTGGGAAAGATTGAAGGTAACAGAAGAAGGGGATGACAAAGGATGAAATGGTTTGACAGTGTTACCAATGCAATGAACATAAAACTGAGCTGAAGGACGGCAGAGGACAGGAGGGCCTGGTGTGATGTGGTCCATGGGGTTGCGACAAGTCAGACTCGACCATGCGACAGAACAACAAAAAACACAAATAAGGAAAGGAGCAAAGTGTTCTGAGGCAAACTCCTCTTTTCCCTTGGTAATATGGCCATAGGGATCAGATACAGCTGAAAAAGACTGAAAGGACCAGGGCCTGAAGTGATGCCAGGTAATTCAAGAGAGAGGAACACAAGTTCAAGGAAGGGAACACCTTCATTGACTACCCAAAAGTGCTATGTTGAGAATCATGGGACCTGCCTGTTCAAAAGTCATGTGGGATGAGGGAGCTGTAGAATGGAGGGAAAATGGACAAGACTGGGTGAATGAGAGTTGCTAACTTGAAGCCAGTTACCGAAGGAAAATTGGGCCCATCGTCCTAGTTTTGTTGCCATGTTTTCTGTATATTTACATTATGTACTGGACATTTTTCTAGCTGAAGAATTTATGTGAAAGAGGAACTAAAGATGTGTCCTTACAGGAACGCCCTCTGCTCCCACTTTGACATTTAGGACTAAGCTGAATATGCAGGAAACATCTGAAAAAGCAATGTGGAATTTGAACTTTTTCAATGGCATTGGCTCTGCCAACAATGTATATGGTGCCCTAAAAAGCAGCACTATAATCCCCCAAATCTTCACTTTGAATATGAAACATCAGACATCTGTGTAGGCATCTATAAAGATTGTGGTAAGTGTTATAAGTATAAACAGCAGCCTGTAGTAGTGCACACATAAACACATAAATTTCCCGTATACTGAATCAGACAGCTGGTCCATCGAGGTCAATATTGTCTGAGTAGCAGCAGCTCTTCACAGTCTCAGGTATAGGTTTTTTACAGCACCTACTACTTGGGTTTTTTTAAAAAAGGATTGAACCTGGCTCTTTCTGCATGCAAAGCAGATGTTTTGTCACTGAACCACAGCCCTTCCCTAAATGTCAAATGTTATAGCTACTGATTGATCCTAAGAGCTGCAACAAGATGTTATTATCCTGTTATTCAAAATTCCTTACGTTTATGATGCAACAGTAGCTGTACAAGTGTCCATTGAATTCTAGCCTGTTTACTATGGAGCATGAGATGGTTTCTAAGCTGGACATCAAAGCACTTGTTAGACATCCTGGATTGGATTGGGTTTTTTCCGGCAAGAAGCGCTCAGAAAACTGTAACCATAGACTGGACAATTTGGATTTTGTCCCTTAATCCCTTTTGACTTCATTGGGACTATTTTTTTTAATACTGCAGAAGTCCCTTATAAACAAATTGCAGTCTGCATGGGGAGCACTTTGTGGGTTTCACACTCCAGTGCTATCAACATGCTAAGAGGCATTAACAGCAGCACCTGACTAATAGCAAAGGGCCAAAGGAACATGCATTTCACACTTTTTTTTTCACTTTCAATTTTATCATTATAACCCTCCTACAACCTGGTCAACGGGGCAAGTACTTATAGAGCCTAATCACATCTCCTGTCACTGGGTGATAACTTTGTTCACAAGTATTTTTTTTTCCATGGGGAAGTAAATTGGTATATTGATTTTCTTTCCCTCCTGTAACTTAACACCATTATCCCATTACTGTACCGTTGTAAATACTGTTACTAGAGTTTAGGGAGAGTGATCTTTGTCAGAACTAGTGTGGTGTGGTTACTATAGTCCAGGGACCAGAGAGACCTTAGTCTCTACTCTGCACTCAGCTAAGGTATTGTTGAAAGGCAACTGATGCAGCTGCTTTGATGAATCTATGAGTGTGCTCAGAGCCAGCATGGGAATTTTTGTGAAACTATTTATTTCTTTGCTTCATAGTCCATTTATAGTCTGCCTTTCTTGCTGAACCTCAAGGCAGATGACAAAATATCTTTAAAAATGTAAAAATGATGCAATAAAAGCTGTACAAGCCATACCATGAAGGTAACGTATGCACCTTGACTTCCATAATGGAAAAAAAGATGGGATATGGATGAATGTGTTGGCTAGGGATGTGCATTCGGTTCGGACCACCGAAAATGGCCCATTCGGACCCCTTTCGGGCTGCTGCAGGCCAATTCAGATTCTCTGATCTGAATCGGCTTGCCGCCGAATTGCCGCCGCATTTTGGCAGCAATTCAGCCCCATTATAACTTTATAAGGCCCCTGCCACATGGCAGGGGAAAAGCCTCTAAAGCCTCTAAAGGATCCCCTGGCCGCGGCGCCTTTTCTCCCCAGCACGATCAAACGCCGGGGAGAAAACACGGCCCTGACCGGCAGCCGGCCGAACTGCGCATGTCGGAGCATGCGCAGTTTGGCTACGGGCCGGGGTTGTGCAGGCGCAAGGACGCGTCGGCGATCAAACGCCCAGCTTGCCGCGTAGCTTACCGATGAACCACCAAGGTAGGTGGTTGCAAGTTGGGGCGGATTTTCGCGGGGAAGGGCCAGTTCGGGGATGGAAGCAGGACGCTTCCCAGATGTTGTGGTGTGATCGCGCCGGTTTGCTCTGCCCCCGAACTGTCCCGCTCTCGGCCCAAATCGCCTAGTGTGAACGGGACCTAAGTAACTTTTCCCCCCACCATAGAGAACAATGGAGAGGATTGGGACAACTTGAGGGCCCGTAGAATTGGACCCCCTGGTCCAATGCTCTTGAAACTTGATTGGAATCTTGGGGAGAGGCTCCAGCGGCTATCCTATGAGTTTGGAGTTTCTCCTGCAAACCGCCTCTCCTCCAGCCCCCAGAATATACCCTATGTTTTCGCCATTAACTTCAGTGGCCCATAGGATATAATGGGGCAGAAATTGACATTCGGCTGGCCGAAAGACTCCCAAATGGACTGGTACTGACGAAACTGACATGTGGGAGTCTTACTGCCAGCAGAAATTGATTCTGCCCGATTCGGCAGAATCCGAATGGGCTGAATTTTTTTTCCGCACACCCCTAGTGTTGGCAGAGTTTAAACATGCAGAGGAACAGAGCACCAACTGTTTAAAAAATAACTTGGTTTATTAAAGAAGAAATAAAATCTGACAGAATGGAGGAGAGGGAGAGAGGCATAATTAACTAGCTGCTGAGAGAGACATGAATGGAGGGGGAGGGCTCAGTTGGAGCAGGAAGTCTCCAAAGAGACAATCAGGAGACAGGAAGGACATAATCTAAAATTGTGGGAAGTCCCTAATCTAGTTATGCTAACTAGCAGTCCTTCAGCTGTCCCCTACAGGCTGTTCTCCTGATCTTCTTCGAGTTGGTGCACTATAGATCTTGTATATTCCATCAGAATGAGCCATAGGGTTACCAGCTCCGAGGTGGGAGTGGGGGACCCCCCAATTTTGCATGCTCCTGCCTGCTGCCAGCCAGATGGCTGGTGGGGAAAGCCCCACCCCCAACAGCCACGACCCAGCATGATGTCCCCGACTGGTTACATCATGCAGAACTGACATCATCATGCCGGGGATGTTGCATGGCAATGCTCTGGTTACCATAGAGTTTTGCCCCAAATATCAAAGCATCACCGCATGATGTCCCTGATGTGATGACACAGTTCTACATGATATCATCATGTCAGGTATGTTGTGCACAGTGATGTTGCCCCCCCACTCCTGGAAAGTTCCCTCCCACCCCCTGCCAGCAAAGAGGTAACAGCTCTAATGAGCCATGAGCCACTTTGGTGTAGTGGTTAAGTGCACGGACTCTAATCTGGGAGAACCAGGTTTGATTCCCCACTCCTCCACTCACAGCTGCTGGATGACCTTAGGCAAGCCATAGTTCTGGCACAGCTGTTCTTGAAAAAGAGCAGTTTCTGTCAGAGCTCTCTCAGCCCCACCTACCTCACAGGGTGTCTGTTGTGGGGAGGGGAAGGAAAAAGAGTTTGTAAGCAGCTCTGAGACTCTGAATGAAGGGCGGGATATAAATCCAATCTCCTCCTCCTCCTCCTCCTCCACTGTGTCTTATAGGGCCAGTCACACTAGCCCAGTGTTATTGTGAGGATTAAAATAAGGGTCAAGTAGCGACAGTTAGAACCAGATATGGAACAACTGATTGGTTTAGCATAGGAAAAGGAGTACGACAAGGATGTATATTGTCACCATGCTTATTTAATATATATGCAGAGTAAATCATGTGAAATGCTGGCCTGGATGAATCACAAACCGGAATTAAGATTGCTGGGATAAGCATCAACAACCTCAGATATGCAGACGATTCTAATGGCAGAAAGTGAAGAGGACCTAAAGAGCCTCTTGCTCAGGGTAAAAGAGGAGAGCGCAAAAGTGGCATCCGGCCTCATCACTCCTTGGCAAATAGAAGGGGAAGTCATGGAAGTAGTGACAGACTTCACATTCCTGGGATCCCAGATCACCGCAGACTGTGACAGCAGCCATGAAATTAAAAGACGCCTGCTCCTTGGGAGGAAAGCGATGGCGAACCTAAACAGCATGATAAAAAGTAGAGACATCACCCTGCCAACAAAAGTCCACATGGTCAAAGCAATGGTATTCCCAGTAGTCATGTATGGCTGCGAGAGTTGGACTATAAGGAAGGCCGAGCGCTGAAGAATAGACTCTTTTGAACTATGGTGCTGGAGAAGACTCTTGTGAGTCCCTTGGACTGCAAGAAGATCAAATCAGTCAATCCTAAAAGAAATCAACCCTGACTGTTCCCTGGAAGGGCAGATAATGAAACTGAAGCTCAAATACTTTGGCCACCAAATGAGAAGGGAGCACTCGCTGGAGAAGACCCTGATGCTGGGAAAGATTGAAGGTCAAAGAAGACGGGGATGGCAAAGAATGAGATGGTTAGACAGTGTCATAGATGCAACGAACATGAAATTGAGCAAACTTCAGAGGACAGCGGAAGACAGGAAGGCCTGGCATGATCTGGTCCATGGGATTGTGAAGAGTCAGACTCGACTGTGCGACTGAACAACAACAAAATAAGGTAACCATGTATTTCCCACCTCAAGTTCCTTGGAGGAATCCAATGTGACAGAAAACTGTTCTTAATAGACTTTATCTGGCCGTAATCTTCCTGTCATCTTTTTACTGGCATTAAAGCTATCAGTTTTCACTTGCAAATGACCAGCATATCCAATAATGTGATGTTTCACTTATACAGGAAGGACTTGAGGCCACCTTTGCACAATAAAAACAGCAAAATTGCAGTGTTATTATCCTCTCCTTTGGTTGCCAACTTTGACTTGAGAAATTCCTGGAGGTTTCAGGGTGACCCCTAAGGAGGGTGCACTTTGGGGAGAAGCGGGACCTTAGAAGGAATGTGATGCCGTGCAGTTTGTCCTTCAAAGCTGCCATTTCCTCTCTAGGAACTCATCTCTGTACTCTGGACTGAAGATCAGTTATCATTCTGGAGGTCTCCAGGCCCCAGATGAAGGTGGGCAACCCTATCTGTGACTTTATCCCCCCCACAAATGTAGATGACATATTTTCAGGTCACGTGCAACCAGATGTGTGTGCACCTTCCTTAGATCAATGGGAGATATTTACCTGAAACTCAGTAACTAAATGCCTGATGCTGTTTTGCATAGTGTTCCCTTACGAAAACATTTCCAAAAGCGGCAAGGTGATGGGGAAACATGTCTAGCAGCAGCTATCTCCATCTAGTGGCTATATTACATAAAACAAAATGCTGCGCACACAATTCTAGATGCAAATAATGCTGCAATATTCTTATACAATGTGATTTAGGGATCGGAATGGTGCAAATCTGGAAGGCAAAACCATTTGGAGGCAATAAGCATCAGTAGCTGAGTTCACAGGACACATTTGCAATGATAATAAAGCAAGCAAAATGACTGAAGCCGTCTCTGCGAGTAACCTTTCTAAACTAGTAGGTTTAGCATTCAAGAACATAACTGGAAGGGTATGAAGCAGCAATTCAGAACATGTAGTACGATGCTTTATTATTTATTGTATCAACGTGACAGGAGTTGTATAATGCATGTACTGCTCTTTCTCCCATGAGGACTATACTGCTTCTGCACATTCAGTGTTTCTTGCATCTGCCAGGTGGGTTGCCTACAGGAGTCACTCACCTAGGAATGTGCAAGGAGGCCTGTTCAGCATTTCTTTTGGTTGATTCAGGTGGGTAGCCGTGTTGGTCTGAAGCAATAGAACAAAGTTTGAGTCCAGTGACACCTTTAAGACCAACAGAGTTTAATTCTGGGTACAAGCGTTCATGCCACTGGACTCAAACTTTGGTCGATTTCTTTTGGTGGCCTTTTTGATTATGCTGGTTTTTTATGCTCGTTCCCGATGTGTTTGTTTTTTATATTTAACAAATAATTTTATATAAGCCTTTTCTTTACTAATCAACATCAGTACAAAGTCAAAGCAACCATAACATTAAAACAATATAAGGAACAATTCAGGGTTGCCAGACTCCAGGTAGGGACTGGAGATCTCCTGGAATTATGATCCCCAGCAGAAAGAGATCAGTTTCCCTGGAGAAAATGGCTGCTTTGAAGCATAGACTCTATGGCATCATACCCTGGTAAGGTACCTCCCCTCCACCCTCCCCAGGTTCTACCTCCAAAACTCCAGGAATTTACCATCCCAAGGTTGGCAACCCTAAACAATGATGAACCTCCTTTATCCCCTCTGCACTGTTCCCCCAGTTTCTCAAAGATGGGAAATTTTCCCTGTTCTGGGTTGTGACCTTAGTGTTTGTGACACTTTAAAAATGGAATGCTGTTGAAGCAAATAACGAACGATTCTTTACAAAATGCTCTATCGATATGGGTGTGTAAGTTCTTCATTTTCCACACTGTAGTAAAAGATCAGTTAGAAAGACCATATGAAAGGATACTTGGCCAGCATTGTGTCCCACCACTTGTAATGTGAGGAAACATGATAAAGGGAAGACAGCATTCCAAGTACGGCCGGGAGAGCGGGATAAAAGTCTAATAAATAAGTAAGTAAGTAATCATCTAGGGCACTTTCACACTGCTAACTTGTCCCCTGTTTTTTCTCCATTGCTGCCCCCTCATACCCTGAAACCAGATGAGAATGGAGAATTAATATCTTGTTATTTTATTGCATGTTGTGCAACGATACAAAATTAAAGTTATTCTGCCAGTGATGTAGTTGCAATGCAAGTTAGTCTTTTCATACAAGTAGATACGTCATGCTTAGTTTCAACTGAAATTCATGGGTCAAGTTTGTTATAACTAACTTAATCCCCATTAATTTCAGTGTGACAAAGCAACCCTGTAGGGTGTAAAGCCAACCAACAAACATCGTTGCTTTACAGAAAACTCATCCTGATTTACTCACCATCCAATTCCCTTCTCTAGCCACTCTCCCTAAAGCATGGTACCATACTGGTCCATCTAAACCATTAGACAGATACCCAACTCAGATGATCTGGCAAAAAATCTAAAAGAGCTTCCAGAAGACATTGAATAAAATTTAAATTTAAAAAATCTTTTCTCAGAATCTTCTTGCTGTATATCTTGCTGCTCTTTTTTTGCTTGGAAGAAAATGAACTTCAGCTCTACAAGTCTGAAGTTTCACTACTTAATGTTCCTGTCATAACATTTGCACATAAAAACACATAATAGTAACACCAGTAAAAATAACAAGACAGCAGAATGGTCATAGCCAGGGAAAGCTCGTAAACACATTTTTGTTTTTAATTTACAGAGCAGCATACATAGGGTATTGAGGGGAGGAAGAACTTATGCGTTTCTGATTTTGGATTTCCTCAGCACAAGGTATGAAATGACATACACCCGTTTAAGACATGTGGCTCTTAGGATATGTATTAATACCTTAGGAGTTATCTGTCAGTGTCAGCTGCTCCAACTACATTTCTGCACAACAAGAATGCCAAGACCAACCATATCCTATTAGCCCCAGAACTGTACCCAGTTATGTTTTAAGATACCATTTTACCTACTGGTTTATTACAACCTGTCACCCATCTAATAAATAAGTTACAATTAGCTCACTCTTAGTAGGTCTTCTTCTGACCCACCAAGCCAAACTCAACCCAACAACCATATCTGAAAGCCCACCAGTGTCTGGGACTGTAAACACATTGTTGAGCACCTGGCAGGTATAGTAATATGTGGCTGGTGGGTTGTGTTGCTTGAGGTACAATTCTAAGAAGAATTGTCTTCAGTGGGCTTGGAAAGGTAGAACACTATTCAGGATTGCTCTGCTAGTGGTGACAAGTTGCACAGGTCTGCTTTTAACTATAAATCTTACCACTTTAATAACATGGAGCCTGATGCATAATGCTTTGCCTGGTGTTAACTTATGTATGGATAACAAGGGCAACTGAAATGTATAGCAATCAGGGCTAGGCCAAATAACATTTGACATTGTAGATCTATGGGCCTGAGTAGTATTTGCAATTTAACCTCAAAAATAACCCCTCAAAGATGGTACACCAAATGGATTATTGCTAGGGCTTTTTTATTCTCTTTGCCCCATGTACTTAAAAAAAACAATGTTTCCCCTTCCCCTTATGGTAAAAAAGACAGGCACCCTAGCTGTCTCTCTGGAAGGAGAATGAGGGGGGGGGAGTGATCTGGCATCATGCCAACATTCAATGTCACTTCAGGCACAGAAACGGAAGCGACATCATTGGTTGGCATAATGCTGCAGGATTCACCCAGAAGAAGAAGGTTTTTATATCCCTATTTTCTGTACCTTGAGCAGTCTCAAAGTGGCTTACAATCACATTCCCTTCCCCTCCCCACAACAAGCACCTTGTGAGGTAAGTGGAGCTGAGAGAGTTCTGAAAGAACTTTGGCCCAAGGTTACCCAGCAGGCTTCATGTGGAGGAGTGGGAAATCAACCCCGGTTCTCCAGATTAGAATTTGCCACTCTTAACCACTACACCATGCTGGCTGTATTGTTTAATCATAGAGGCTGGTGAATCCTAAAGTGTCATTGCCCCTATGCAATGATGTCACTTCAGTTTTGCACCAGAAGCAAAGCCATGCATTAGTGCAACCCCAAATCCCTTCCTCCATTTTCCATGTCATACTGTTGAGCAGCAGTGGAGAATGGGGGGTCCAGGGCAGGCAGTCTGCTCTTCCCACCGATATCATGCCTGTCTTTCCTCCTGCTAAGCATCATAGCAGTTTGGGGGGGGGGGATTTATCTCAGGAAAATAGTGCAGGGCAAAAGAGATTTAAGGAAGAAAACCTGTCCCAGTGCCCTCCATTGGCTGCTTTTTGATGTCAGACTGCATGTCTGATCACAGATCCCCAACATTCTGACCAATATGGCCCTTAAGGACACAGGTAAGCACTTGACTTCAATGGGACTTTAGTGCACCTAAGTTTCTTTGGATTCTGACCCTTGATGTACCCTTGTTTCATAGCATGGACAAACTGGACTTGTCTTTCTTAGTGTTTATCTCCCTAGGAGCCTGCACTCTATAAATAAAAGCAAATTATTCTCTCAGTTGTACGCTCTACTTCCTTTACAGCTTTTATATGGCTTTAAAGGAAGCATTTTGAGATCTATGCCATAGTAAGAAAATACAATAAAAAAACACCAAAATCCCTGCAGGTTAGAGAAGCATCTTCGCCCTAATTTCTTCGCAGTGTGGTATTTGAAGAAATCTGTACCAGTCAGGCCTTTCACTCAATAGCTAAGTACTGTCTGCAGAAGTATTTGGGGAAAGGGCTGCCAACAGGATTGTATGAGCCTGGTAATCTATTTGTATTCACTCTTCCTTTTGGGCATGCTTATGCATATTAACTATAGATTACAAATGGCTAGAAATCCAACAAGCACTGTCCTATGGCCCCATGGGAACTGTAGTCTCTTTATCTACAGCTTTCCTTTGTGTAAGTATGAAAGAATATGACATCTCTCACTAGACGTTTTCCTTCTCCAGTGCATACTCAATAACAAAAGAAGGAGAAAGCCAGTATTCCAACCTCATCTCCAGGCATTTAACTAGGTAGAGAAAATATGGGGATATGCTTTGGGTTCCCACCCTCCACGGTGGAGGTAATCAGGACCTCCTGGTTTGGAGCCCTGATGTGGAACTTTAAGAAAGGACATGTGAATAGGGCAACCACATTATTTATTTATTTGTACTTGCTGTAAGAATGTGTACATTGCTTTTCTCTCAAGATGGCTTACAATGGGGGGAAAAACAACCTTGGCATACATAAACCAGTGCAGTGCAGAATAAAGAAACAAAAACAATGAAGTGCATCTTAGTCCTGGATTTATTGGCTGGCTTGTCCTAACAGTCTGTGATCTAAGAGCCAATGGTCCAAAAGCCCTTTGCCTCCTGCTCTTTGGTTTGCACCCAAGGACTCTGCCTGTAGCCACACCTAAACTTTTTAAGTAGGATTGTCACCCTCCAGGTGGCACCTGGAGATCTCCCACTATTACAATTGGTCTCCAGATTTCCAAGATCCATTCCCTGCAGAAAATGGCTGCTTTGGAAGGTGAACTCCATGGCATTATACCCTGGCTGAGGTCCCTTCACTCTCCAAGCCCTACACTTGAGGGGCCACCCAAAAATAAATCTCAAGCGATTTCCCAACCCGGAGCTGGCAACTCTATTTATAAGATAACTGAAAGAGGAATGGTAAACACAATTCCTCAACAGAAATGTTCCTTCCTTCCTTCCCTCCCTCCCTCCCTCTCTCATTCCCTTCGAAAACATATAATGGAACCAAGCCAAAGATTGGTGTGTGTGTGTGTAATGGGTATGCTTCACTGAGGCTACAAAGGCCAGATAGAGCACATTACCCCGATATGGCCTATACATGTCACTTCAGAAATACCAGAAATGTTTCTTTGGTGACTCACATTATATTTATTCAGTTTACTTATTTATTTATTTTTTATTTTCTGCTTCTCCCAAAGCATAGAGTGTTTTACAAAATCCATAACATTCACAGTACACAATCAGCAAAAGGTCAATACAATACAAAATATGTTGATACAGGTCATGAGCTATTATTGACGAAACAGCACAGCCACAAATTAACACAGGCCAGTTGCAAAAATAAATGTTTTTAACCCCTATTAAAAGTCAGAAAGGGACAGGGTTGCGAGTTACTCACTGGAGGTGGGAGACATCATGCCTGTATAAAACTGCCCTCTCCCTTTAACAGAGACTTACTGTGTGGATGGGCCACTGAATCTTCTCATGACATGCAGGTGGATAACATTGCTTGGTAAATAACAATCCATGAAGCCTTTATTAAAGGGGCAGGACTTTTTTTCTCCAGGTGGGTTGGCAAACTCTGAATAACTAAATGCACCCTCCACATTCAGAGCCTTCAAATACCAGTTCAGCAACAAAGGGAGGCTTTGCCCTCCATACAGCTCAATAAACATTTAGACAAAAAATCAGAGAAAATTATTTATTTTTACATTATAAAATGCAGTCAAAGTTCTTATAGATTCAAACTCAAAAAGAAAATTTGAGAAAGAGAATGTCATTGCAACCACATCAGCGTGTTAAGGAAGATATACTTAGATACTATCAGAGTTTGGTACATATTTGTCAGCCTATACCTCCTGGAGATAAATCATTTCTTGTAAACCATATACTTGGAATACATGACGCTTTTAGCTTGTTTTAGTGTTGCATTTTGAATTGGAAATGCCCAGAGGCCTGGAGAATTCGGAGGTGCCAAGTTCAAAGCCAGTTCCTGAAAACACTTTAAACTAATGCCACAGGTTCAAGAAATTATTAGCATCCCCTTTTCTGCTAAAGCTCATTAGACAGGATAGATATTCATAGCTATAGAGCTTTTTATATAGCATTGTGGTTACAAGAATGAACCAGGAAATCTTGCCTATCAGCCACAAATAGGAATGGGTACCAATGGGGAAAATGCGGTTCGGTTCATGATGTGCCCAGTTTGTGAACCATGAACTGTCATGAACTTTTAGGGGCCAAACGAACCAGTTAAGTTCATGAGGTCTGTGATCTGGTAGAACACCCCCCCCCCCCCGACATTCTAGAGACACTAAACTCACAGGAAATGGCTACCTGTCATTTCCCCAGAAAGCACTTTCTTGGGGGTACCTTCTTTGGGGGGCCTTAACTCAGACCCTATACAGCCAATCCTCACCAAAATTGGAGGGCAGGTACAGGAGAGTCATCTGACGATTGCCTGTGAGTTTGATGTGTCTACCTTGCATAGGATACATTCTATACACTATCTGTTTTAACCTTGAACTGGCCAAAATTAATTACAAACTTTAGTTTGTGAGCCAGCTCTTGCAGAACCCTAGTCACAAATTCAACAAACTTCTTTAAGACCTTTATCCTCTCTGGCCCTTTCTGCTCTCTCCTTTTAATCCATACTCACCACAGTGTCCTGCAAGCAATTCTGCACTAAAATCAAATTCAACTTTCTTTTTAATCCAGTTTTTCCCCTCCATTCTGCACTAAAATCAAGTTCAACCTTTTTATTCATGCAAAGAGGCAGCTTAAGCCTTCCCCTCAGCACCACTTTCTCAACCTGAAACTGCTCCAGGGAACCACTATTTGCCCTGCTGAGAAAACTAAAACGGAGCTCATCAATGCATGCGTAGCCCTTCAGCAAGTTTCCCTAGTGGGGCAAATACAGTTTCTGGGGCTGTTTCAGGTTAGGAAAGCAGTGCAGGGCTGAAGGTTCAAGCCCTCCCTCTCTTTGCATACCATGGTCCCATTCTAAATCAGGCTGTACCACGGTCTCAAGACTTAAATTTTGACATGCATCTAATTTGACAGAACCTGGGAAATGTGCTTTGCAGTTAAGCTCTCTGAGTAGGTTTGTCAGACAGGTGGAGGCAGGGGTTCCTAGCTGTCAGGCCAATTTTGACATGCATCTAATTTGACAGAACTTGGGAAATGTGCTTTGCACTGCTCCCTAGCCACCAATCAGCTGGCCAGTGGGTGAATTTACCAGGAGAAAGAGGAAGGGCCAGGCCATGTGGCCGGCATTGCACAAGAAGTGATGTCATCATGCCAGTGATGTCCAGATGACACTCTGGTATTAGAGCAAAACCTCCATAGTAGAGGACATTTTTACCATAGAGGTTTTGCCCAAATACCAGAGCGTCACAGCAATATCACAGTGTGATGATGACACTTCCTGTGTGATGTCAGCAACATGACCTGGGCCTTCCTCTTTCTCCTGACAAGTCCCCCCATCCCCCACTGATTGCCAGGATGGACCTGGAAACCCTGTTTCTGAATACTGACTTTTTGAGGTAAGTGTACAGGCACACACCATTCACGTTTTAGGTGCTGCTAGGAGAAATACCAATATTGAGGACATGAGGCAAACACATTTCCCACAGAAAATACGAGACTAGCCCTAGCGGCAATTAATCTATGTTAACGGAAACATGTGATTACACCCTTGGACCCTACAGAAACATATCTATGCTTGCATACAAGTACACTTGGAAGGGTGAATGTGAAAAGTAAAACACCATGGTACGAAACCTAGATGGTGAACTCCATCAGGCATATGGTAGTTTAAATTAGAAGTCTCAGACCTTCACAACCCCCTTCTGCCCTGCTTTCTAACTTACTTCAGTGTGTATGTGGGGCAAGAGAGAGAGATTGATGGATGTTAAGTGGCTTTTATCTCCCCAGACCCAGAATCATCTTGCAATATCATTCTGCCAAAGCTGGTGCTCAGGGAGACATTACTGTGCAAGAGATACAATGTACTAGCACAGTACTAAAGTGTCAGCCCCCTTGAGTCAATTGACACTGTGATAACTATCACTGCGGTGTGAACTTCATGAGTAGTATTACATGAATTTCCCTTTTAGCAACTTGCTGTTACATAGATATTTCGGCTCTCTTCAGTGCCTGAACAGAAAGAAACATTCTTTTGCACTTAGATTTCTCAAGCCGCAGACACTGAGCTGCAGACTGGAAGGTCTATAGTTCAGCAGTTCGAGACCCTAGTGCCATGTGATGGAGTGAGCTCCTGTCTCTGGCCTCAGCTCCTGCCAACGTCACAGTTTGAAAGCAAGGAATTGCAAGTATATAAATAGGTACTACTTCAGTGGGAGGGTGACAGCATTCCATGTGCCTCGGTGTTTAGTCATGCCGGCCACATAACTACGGAAATGTCTTCGGACAGCGCTGGCTCTTCGGCTTGGAAATGGAAATGAGCACCGCCCCCTAGAGTTGGATTCGACTAGTTTTCAAGCAAGGGAAACCTTTTTTTCTCAAGCTACCCAACAGGACTGGAAAAGTCAAAAGCATGTGTACCAAAGGAGCAACCAAAGTACAGTTGTTTTGAGGGGACTGATCTAAACAGGGAGACTGAGGAGAGTGTAGCTGCATAAGACAAGGGGCAAGAATGTATAGTGGCCCATGTTTCACTACAATGCACTGTAGCAGCATATTCTTTTTAGGTTGCTCTGCAGCTGTAATGGCATGGGGTGCATTTCTACATAGTTTATTTTTTAAAGATATTTCTGTGCCCCCTCATCACATGGTTCTTGAGTATACTTGCATAATAAGGCGTAAAATAAAGTGTAGAAAGATTTATAAAATCATGAATAGCAAGCATATAGCAGCAAAACAACTACAATCAATCACATAAGAAAAGGAGGGAGAAAAATCTTTGTCTATTGCCAAAGTCAGGGAAACCAGAAATGCATCTAAAAGTCAACTGAGTAGGTCCCTTAGAGGAACGGATGCAGGGAAGAAGAAGAAAAGAAGGATTGGATTTATACCCGACCCTTCAATACCCAAAGGAGTCTCAGAACGGCTTACAAACTCCTTCCCCTTCCCCTACCCACAACAGACACCCTGTGAGGTAGGTGGGGCTGAGAGAGCTCTGACAGAAACTACTGTTTTTCAAGAACAGCTGTGCCAGAACTATGACTTGCCCAAGATCATCCAGCAGGTGCAAGTGGAGGAGTGGGGAATCAAACCCGGTTCCCCCAGATTAGAGTCCGCACACTTAATCACTACACCAAATTCTACAGTCAAATAAGAAAATGGAAAAAGCCTTGCTCTGGTGACCACAGTGTTACCAACCTCCAGGTGGTAGCTGGAGATTTCCTGGGACTACAACTGATCTCCAGGTGACAGAGATCAGTTCACCTGGAGAAAATGGCTGCTTTGGAAGGTGGATTCTATGGCATTGTATCCCATTGAAATCCCTTTCCTTCCCAAAACCCCACCCTCCTCAGACTTTGCCCCCCAAATCTCCCAGCCCCAAGGTGGCAACCCTAAGTGGTCATCAACTGCAATACTGAAGGCAGAGGCACACACAGAACCTCTGCTAAAGGTCTTAAACTATAGGATATCCTTAACATATCCTGAGGATTTGAAGGTATGAATTCACATTTTCAGTTCTGCTTGGAAATGAACCGGAAGCCAATAAAGTCTTTTCAGTACTGGTGAGATAAGTCTCCAGTAACTTTCTTGGTCAAATGCCTCCCAGCTGCACTGTGAAACAACAGAATTTCCAAACAGTTTTCAAAGGCAAATGCATCATGATAATCAAGTCCAGATGTAGTTATAAATAACTGTGGCTAAATCTTACTTTTCCAGGAAGGAACATAACTGGTAAACTAAACAGTTGCTAGATGGTTCTATCTCACTCAGATGAGATCTGGGCATCCCTTCTGCACATATACATTTCACAGCACCCCTAAACTGTAGACTGGTTCTATTGCAAGAAGTACATTTCCATCTAGGGGAGGCTGACATAGCTACATAATCCACTAACATCAGCTTCTCTGGACTGAACTTCAGTTTATTGGCCTTCATCAAGCCCATTATTGTAACTGATCACTGGATCAGAAAATCTAATCCTCACCTCCATCAGGTGGGGGAAAAGTAGAGTAGGATTGATATTGATGACACTTTATTCAATATTTTCAGATGGTTTCATGTAGCAGTTCCATATCATAGGGCAGGACCTATAGCTCAACTGCCAAAGAGTTAATGTTCTTCCAGCACCATCTTCTGGTTCTAGTGGGCTGGACAGAAACAGATGCACCAGTGTACAGTGTCCCCTTACCCCTCCTGGACAGTGGTCTGGGATATGATGGTTGATGGTGCACTGCTGAGAGGTCCAGGAGAATGAACAGGAGTACATTCCCTTTGTCTTTCTCCTTGCAAAAATCACCAGTCAGGACAAATGAGGCAGTTTCAGTACCAAACCTTCCATCCTGTTAAGACTGCCCCTAAGTATGTCAAACAGTGAAACAGTGGAAGTTACTATAATGAAGAGTTGAAAGCTTTTCTAAGCTATGTAAGGGTGGAAAAACATTGAAAAACATCCTTAATGAACCAAGAATTATTATATGAGAATCTAATACATGGAACAGAAGCAGTTTCAGTTTATGATGCTCACATACAACTGTTCCAACATTATCAAGGCTCATGTCTTTAACCTCCCTCTTTACACTTTGGCATAAAGATGTAAGTGATGAACAGTCCTGCATGTGGGCTGTTCCGTTTTTTATTTGTAAAAAAAGCTTTCTATGCTACAACTTCCAACACACAAAAAAGGAATGCATGGCAGTGATAAGGCTACACATTAGAGTGAGGGTTACTGCATTCACATACTCTGTCCCCTTCATGCATTCAAAATAACTTCCCGAAAGAGAAGGTGAATTTTCAGGTTTAGACTCTATATGTTGATCGCAGACCCTGCTTTTTTCAGGGTCTCCAGTTACATATATGGTTGGTTTACATAGAAGAAGAGAATAAGAGATTGGATTTATACCCCGCCCTTCACTACCCAAAGGTGTCTCATAGCGGCTTACAAACTCCTTCCCCTTCCCCTCCCCACAACAGACCCCCTGTGAGGTAGGTGGGGCTGAGAGAGCTCTTGACAGAAACTGCTCTTTTTCAAGGACAGCTCTTATCAGAACTACGGCTTGCCCAAGGTCATCCAGCCAGGTGCAAGTGGAGGAGTGGGGAATCAAACCCGGTTCTCCCTGATTATAGTCTACGCACTTAACCACTACACCAAACTGGTTCTTTCACAAGTTATGCTGAACACAAATAAGGAAAGGGTGTGGTGAATGGGTAAAATCCCACTCTCCATGGATACATTTTTTTCACTCTGTCATGTTGACTGTCTTCGTGAGGACACAAGCAGAATGGTCCAAATAATGTTGGTGACTGCTATAACAATGGTCCTTATCTATACTTAGGTGATGCTGCAGTTTTTCCTTACTGTTGTTCATTGGTGACAGGTCACTGGGGAGTTCTCTCTTGGGTGGAAGGCCATGGGTTACCCAAACACAATCTGCAGCCTTCCCATCCCTCTTGACTTTCTAACAGTTTCCTGTCCACATTTGTAAAGCTGATTAGAAGGTAGAAGGCAGACTGGCAGATGTGTCCATTCACCTGGGGTATTATTGTAGAGACAGTACTACAGTAATAGAGACAACATTACTATACTTCTCATGGTTTTTACCTTTCTAAATTCTGTTGTCCAGACAGTGATCTTTGCTTCGAGCATTTGGGAGATTTCTTTTAACCCTGTGTTTCTACTGTTAAAAATTCTGGTTTTCAAATCTTTGATTATGAGCTCATTTGCAGAATGATTTTACTTTGATTTGTTTTTGCTAATTTTTGAAGTGATGAAATTAGACTGAATTGCTGAAAAGGTTGTGTGATTGCCCCACCATTCCTCTGATATACAATCTGCCTTCTCATTTTTCTAAACTTTTAAAGAGACAACTTGGAAACTGGAGATGTGTTGAAATATGAGTACTGGTCTTCACTTGGTCATGACCTTGAACCAGCCCCCCCCCCCCAGTGTAACCTAACTCACAGGGTAATTATGACGATAAAATGGTGAAGGGGGAAACCATGAACTCCTTGGAGGAAGGGCAAGATAAAATCATGTTTGGGAAGCAGGGAGAGAGAGTGCAGCCATGTTGTACTATGCCCACTTCCCATGTCTGGAGACATCGGATGCCCAAGAGGGTGGCAATATCAGTGCCCCTTCAGTGTGATAAAAGGTGGCCTAGCACAGCCTGGGGAGGTCCCATGGGATAGCTCATCTTGCGTGCTACCAGGCTTCTGGCATACTGAGAAGACACAGTACTGGTTAGTCCTCCAGAGGTCTTGGAACAAGCAGCAAGAAGTCTAGTTCTGCTAGTATAGACGTTTATGTGCTTGTTTAGAGTGAATTGGGGAACCCATTGTGGATGCTGCAACCCACTCTGGGAAGTTTTGGCTGAATGGAGCAAATTCATTCCTCTTTCCTTCAAAACCTTTTGCAGCATGATCCAAAAAGGATCATGAGGACCACACTGTATAAAATTATTTGTTTGCTTGTTCATTAACTGATTTAACAAAGAAGAAGAAGAAGAGATTGGATTTATACCCCGCCCTTCGCTACCCAAAGGTGTCTCTGAGTGGCTTACAAACTCCTTTCCCTTCCCCTCCTCACAACAGACACCCTGTGAGGTAGGTGAGGCTGAGAGAGCTCTGACAAAAACTACTCTTTTTCAAGAACAGCTCTTATCAGAACTACGGCTTGCCCAAAGTCATCCAGCCAGGTGCAAGTGGAGGAGTGGGGAATAACACCCGATTCTCCAAGATTAGAGTCCGCGCACTTAACCACTACACCAAACAGACTGAACCTTTACACCCACCCACACACAAACAAAGCTGTCTTACACTGAATCAAACCATTTGTCTATTAAGATCAGTATTGTCTACTCAGATTGGCAGTGGCTCTCGATTGTCTTGGGTATAAATCTTTCACATTGCCTATTACCCAATTCTTTTAGCTAGATCTGCCAAAGATTTAACTTGGGGCCTTCTGCATGCAAAGCAGGCACAACATTTCAGCTGACTCAGCTGGGCTAAGGCAAGGAGTGGAGAGCACGTGGTGAGCTGCTGATAGAAGGTAAGTGATTTTTCTTTCTCCCTTTGCCTTCCTAGCTGCTGTGTGAGAGCTGAGAAAGAGTTGGGTTCATTGTAGCCTGATAGAGAGTGGTTCTGTTTAAGTCTTTCTGGGGCTCTTTGTGTTTTGGGGGTTGTTGGAGGCTGAGTGAGTTGCTGTGGAGTGCTTGTTGGAGGAAGCCCCACCCCCTACTGTGCTGGGCTCTGCTGTGCTTGGCAGGAAGGGGCCTTTTGCCCTGTGGCTCTTAGCCTGTGGCTCTTGTTTGGAGGCCTCGTAAGAACTTGAGTAGAGGCCTGCTGCTGAGTTCTGGAGAGAGAACTGCTGGCAAGGTAGCCATTTGGTCAGTCTCAAAATTTTCAGGGTACAGCACCACAACAAGCGTTTACGACGGACTTTGAGGGAAGTTCCTGGGGCTGTAGAAGGCTGTAGAAGATAACATTGCTCCTAGGAAGATGGATAACAAAGGATCTATTCCAGTGACCTGCCAGGGTTGCACCATGATCATTTTTCTGCCATGTCAGGAAATGCATTATACATGCTGCAAGTGCAAGCTTATAAGAATGCTTGAGGAAAAGGTGGGAGAACTCGAGGCACAAATCTTTACACTGAGGAACATCAGGGAGGCAGAAAGGTTTTTAGATGTGAAGGAAGAGGGGCTCCCGAGAGAATGGCAAGAGCTAGCAAATCCTGAGCAAGAGGAAGGAAGTAACAAGGAACAGGTGGGTGAGTGGAAGAATGTGACCTTGAGGAGTAAGATAATCAGGAAACACTCACAGCCAGTGGAGCTGCAAAATCAATACCAGCCACTTCTGATGATGGAAGATCAGAATAGCACACTCTGAGATCAAAAGGCAGAGAAGGAACCAAGCTACCCTACAGAGGAAGAGATGAGTAGTGGTGGTTGGTGACTCCCTACTGAGAGGGACAGAAGAAGGTGTATGAAGACTAGACAAGGAATCTCGAGAGGTTTGTTGTCTTCCTGGAGTGTGTATCTGAGATGTGACTGAGAGAATTCCAAGACTGGTCAAGACCTCTGATCGCTACCCACTCCTGCTGATCCATGTGGGAACAAACGATACGGCCCGAAGAAACCTTGAATGGATCTCCAAAGACTACGAGGCTCTGGGCAAGAAGATGAAAGATCTGGGGGCACAGGTGGTGTTCTCCTCCATTTTACCTGTTGAGGGCCATGGAGCTGGAAGGGAGAACAGGATACTGGAGGTGAATGGCTGGCTACGTAGATGGTGCTGTTGAGAGGGATTTGGCTTCCTGGACCATGGTATGTTCCTCCGACATGAAGGACTGTTGGCAACAGATGCGGTGCACCTTACAAAGAATGGGAGAAATGTCTTTGCTGGAAGACTTGCAAACCTGATCAGGAGGGCTTTAAACTGAAGCCATCAGGGGTGGGAAGAAAAAGCCTGATGTTGTGCAGCATCCCCAACACTAAGTTCAAGAAAGGGAGCGATCAGAGAATAAATTAACAGGAGAGAGGTGAGTTCAGTCATTTTCAGGTAAATTCGAAGGGACCTATGGTAGGAAAGGATGTCTGTACACTAAGATATCTTTATACTAATGCACACAGTATGGGAAATAAACAGGATGAACCTGAACGTCAAATATTGGAAAGTAAGTATGATCTCCCTCTTTGCACTCTGCTTTTCCCACGGGGAGGGGGGTGCCGTTTATTAAAGTTCATTTACTTAGAACTCACGTTCATTGTTCGTCACATTCCTGACCTTGCTCACATCAGTCGTTGTTCCGCTCGGTCTCCCCCTTTTTTCCCGGTCGGGTTAGCTTGTGCCCTAAGGCCACTCATCGGTAGGACCGTCAGAGCGGAGGGAAGCCTCGATTCTCCGGCAGCAAACCGTCGAAGAGGCTAACCCTCAAAGCTCTCTGGCCTGGAGCCTTTTGTGTAGATTCTCTCCTCCCCAGGCCAATCCAGGAATGGAAGGGAAAGAATTCTACACTGGAACCATACATTACACAAGAACCCAGGAGAGATAGCCTCTCTGGATTTACAGACACAGCCACCAGGATCTCTAGATTAATCCCTCACCAGCCTGAGATTAGAGATCCAGAATCTCAGTTGGCATGTGGATTTTACACTTCCACAACTCTGTCTAGAGCTGTACAGTTAATCTTACACAGGGTAGCACAATTGGTCAGCGTCGTGGGAGTGCCACTTGAGGTGGCACCCCTCCATGCTGATGGTGTGCTAATTGCCTCCCCAAGCTCTGGGGAGAGTGACCACCATCGCCAATCCAAGGACAGATAAATGCAGTGAAGGGGGAGTGGGAGGAAACAGACAGCATGTGTATTTTGAGAGACTTACTTGAGTGCAAATAGCGAATTGACGAGTGCTTCGAGCCCGGGAGAAGCGGTTTGAAAGTGTAAAAAAATGGCGGCATCCTGAGGAAATTTTAAAGCAAAGCCTGGTAGTCAGAGTCCGAGGCTGGAAGAGGGAGCTGACGTCATGAAGCTGTTAGCGGATATGCTCAAGCCAGTGATGGATCAGCTCGATGGTATTAACCAGCAACTGACCTCGTTAAATCAAAACTTCACTTCACAACAGCGACAGCTGGCAGAAACGGAAAAAAAAGTGGAGCTGGTGGCTGAGAAAGTTACAGAGATGGACACCTCAAGCAAGAAGATGAAGAAAAGAATGGGTGAAGTGGAAACGAAACAAAATCTTCAAGAAAATCGTTTGTTGCAGCTGCAAATGGAAAAGGCTAATATTTTTATGTGTTTTTTATTATTCTGAACAATATATTCAACAGTACATTCAGAACACATATTAATACCATGCAATAATCAACATTCTCAACCCCAGGGAGCCTTTTAAAAATATAACAGATCTTTGCAATAAGAGTTGTTTGGAATCACTTCTTCTTCTGTAAGATATTCCACTGCTGGGAACCAAGTTGCTTGAAAATCTTTTTGGTGAGAGACTATTTTACCATATACGAAGTGTTCCCAGATTTTGTTTTGCCAACATTGTAGAGTAGGTTGATTTTTGTTTTACCAATATTGGGCTAATCCAGGGGTTCCTGAGACAGAAAAAGAAGATTTGAAGAAGACTCTGGGTGAGATTATCGCTCCAATGACAGGCTTGCTAGTGGAGGAAATAATAAAAGACATAGAGACAGCTTATAGGGCTTATATTTTAAAAAATAGCCTGCCTGGAGAGATTGTGGTTAGATTTGCAAGAAGACAGATCAGAGATGCTATATTAAAGGCAACTTCAGCAACTCCACTGAAATTTGGGAATACAATTATCAAGACTTTAAAAGACATTCCATTTGAAATTCGTCAGAAGAGAAAGAGCTACAAGGAGTTAATTACTTTTCTTCAAATAAATGGTATACAGTACAGGTGGGCGATGCCTAAATGTGTCATCTTTAAAATCAATGATTGAAGGGAGAAGATAGACTCCATCTTCAAAGCCAAGGAATTTTTGAGATGTCAGCAGAGATCGGGGGAAGAATCTAAAGAGGAAGTGACTCAGCTGCCTCGGGATGAGGACTCTGCTGCAGAAGCGGGTGCAGTAGCAATGAAAACTGTATATGATTTTAGAGACAGAAAGCCAAAGTAAGGGCAGAAGGACTCTGATAAATGGCTCTTTGAAATAAAGAAGATGCTCAGAAAGTTATCTCATAATAACTAATTTATTAATACAGAACAATGTGAAAAACAAGAACTCTACAAGTATATTGTTTTACTAACTCTTCTAATACTAATATTAAGTTTAACATAAAGGGGGTCTCCCACTCTTGGGTTTTTAGTTAGTGTGGGTATCTTTCCTTTATCCATAGTTGTAGTTCCTCCTTCTATATTTTTCTTTGTAGTTTGTAGTCTTATTGAAAAAATAAAAATACCCCTCTGAGGGTTTCAAAAAAAAGAAAGAAAGAAAGAAAGTATGATCTGATAGGTATCATTGAGACTGATCTTCTTCCAGAAAACATTTGGAGACACTGTCTGTTTTTTTTAAAAGAATTTTAAAGAAATTGAGATCTGATGTGAAAAACTGCTTGCTGTTGTTACTCATCTTAGTATTCAGAATAAAAGTACCTACACATTTTCAGTTCCTCTGGGATTCCTTAATATTTTATGAGCCTTCTTTTACCTTTCCCTGAGTTCTTTTGCAGAAATCTTTTACATGAATATGTTTGATATAAGCTTTTTAATCATCGTTTTCAGCTGTTTTATTTAAGACATATGTTTTTTATTAATCAGAATTCTTTATATAAGTTTTAAACAAAATCCTTTCTATTTTGCAGATGTGTCAATGTGCTGGCATTATTTTCTGTCGTTCTGGTGTACTTTGTAATGATAAACCAGAAGAAGGAATGGTAATCTTTTTATTGGAAATCGGAGGGGCTTAAACAAATCCTTTCTCTCCTCTGTTTTCAGTGTCAATGGATAAGACTGCAAACTGAGTTTCTCATCTCCAGCCATTATGTATATTTCTAGAATATTCTTCCCTTTTTCTTTTTAAAGAAATTGACTCATTTCCTTTTAGACATTTCAGTTCAAACCTCTATTGGTTCTGGGTGACCTTTATTTCCAGGTAGGCATAAGATATTTCAAATTAATCAACATGAATTTATTAGCTTTGTTATAATTAGAAGTTACAGCTTATTGGTGATTGTCTGGGTAACATATTTATCTTTCACAAATTTGTATCATAGAATGATATCTCAATAAACAAACCAGGATACTTTACAATTTAAAAGAGGTCGTAATACTGTTATATAAACACAATTAATGTGATTTGTAATCACTACAAAAGTATCATATGGAAGAGAGATTGCATCGTTCTAAAAATATACACTTATCTTTCACATCTTTCATCTTTCTGTACAAAGGGGCAACAGGATCAGAAATCTGGGGAATAGTTTAAAAAGACTATCATGGATTTGATCCAACTGTAAACCTCTAAGGGAAGACAAACAAAAATGTTGATTACCACAAAACAAAACCTAGTGGGGGGGCATTTTCTAGGTCACAAAAGAAACCAAGTCAGTGAAAGAACATAAAAAGACAACAATAAAATAAATAATCAATTCTGGATGTCATAGAATAGTGATACTGTTTTCCTCTCAGAATTCATTTGGGAGTTGAACATAGTCAAGGCATTCTGGACTCAGATTGGAAGGGAAGAGGTTGCTGGGCACCCTCTTTCTCCTTCCACCAGCAGGGATATCTTAGCTAATGGGCAACGGGGGTAGCTGCCCCAGGCCCCATACTGAGAGGAGCCCTACTGACCTCCCGTAGCCATGTGCCCAAAGGAGGGGGGAGAGAAGAACAGCAGGCTCCCACTGCCACTTGCATCCATCCAATCTGCTTGAGCAGCTGGTTCTCATCCATCTTGCATAGAGCAAAGGCCATCCTTGCTCGACCTTCTTGGGGTGTTGGTGCTAGGGCAGCAGTAATTCTAGAGCCCCCATCCCATGATTTTGCCCAGAACCCCAGAATCGCTAAGATCACCCCTGTCTATCAGCTCCCCTCCTGTGCAGCCTGGGGAGGGCAGCCAAGGCCATCATCCTCCGTTACCTCCCAGGTAGTGTTGCCAGCCACCAGCTGATGGCTGGAGATCTCCCATGATTACAACTGATCTCCAAGCAACGGAGATGAGTTCACCTGGAGAAAATGGCCACTTTGAAATATATGGCATTATATCTCATTGAAGTCCCTCCCCTGCCGAAACCCTGCCCTCCTCAAGCTCCACTCCCAAAATCTCCAAGTATTTCCCAACCTTGACCTGGCAACTCTATTCCCAGGCCTTGTTAAAGACCGTGTAGCAAGTCATGTATCAAGGCTTCTGGCCTCTCATGAAAGCTTTTTCTCTCTCAAGATATTGGGAGCTATTGTGGCCACAGTTGTAGTGCCACCTGGCCCCCCACAGTTTACCCAGTTGCCCAGCAACACTGCTGCTCAGTTGCTGGTGCAGTGGAAATTTAAAAGTCCCTTCCATTGTTACCCCACCCCATCCCAGAGCTGTTACTCAATAAGGGCAAGGAGGCTCCCATCCTCAACCACTGGCACCCCTACTTTGTACATTGATGGTGGTTTTCATGTGGGTTTTTTACAGAGTACTTTTAGTAATGGTTTGTTTTTATATGATATAAGCCACTCCGAGGTCTTTAGGATTGTTTTTTTTTGGGGGGGAAGATAGAAATCTTACACAATGAACATGAAATTAAGCAAACTCCGGAGCACAACAGCAGACAGGAGGGCCTGGCGTGACATGGTCCATGGGGTCGTGAAGAGTCAGACTCAACTGTGCGACTGAACAACACAACAGCAACAACAGAAATTGTATGAACGTGCAAGTCCAAGTGATAATTAACAAATGAGGCCTTGAAGATTAGATATGTAACTTGATCAACTACATTTCACAAGTTCAGTTCTTAGTGATGTGCTACTACATCTTCATCTTTCTGAAAGATCTGGAAGGTAGGGAAAGCAGCAAGTTCAATTAAATGTAGTTAACTCCTGAAAGCTAAATGATAAAAACATAATTCATACTACCAGCAGGTTTTGGAGCATGGAGGTATTGCTGGATACTTTTAGATACTGCTGTCATTTCTACTTTGTTTTGGCAAATGTCTCTGAACTGAAACCCTGAATCTTATGGCTATACAGGATAATGAGGATGAGCTGGGATTACTTCAGCCCTTGCTGAGTTTCACATTCAGCCAATTCTTTGAGTCATTTTATGACCACACTCAGTTAAACTTCTCCTGCTGGGTTTGGCTTTACTTTATCTGACTTCTCAGATAAGAAAAGAGGGATTTTTTAAAAAAAACCCTGTAATTTAGGACCACCTGTCCTAATTTAAATTCTGTTATCCTTAAAACCCTGCTGGCTCCAACCTGGTTTGTTTGTCTTGCTGTCCTGTGCCAGCTTTCAAGCTCTGCGTGTCTATTCACTTTCATTCTACCTTTGTCCATGCTTGCTTTTGTGAGCCAGTAGTACTTAAAAGTTGGACTGGGGAGCAGGGCTGGCAACTCTGAATTGAAAAATTCCCGATGATTTTGGGGTGGAGCCTGGGGAGCATGCAGTTTGGAGAGGGGAGAGAGCTCAGCAGGGAGAAGAAGAAGAAGAGTTGGTTTTTATATCCCACTTTTCTCTACCTTAAGGGGTCTCAAGGCAGCTTGCAATCACCTTCCCTTCCTCTCCCCACAGGTGTGGCTGAGAGAGTTCTGAGAGAACTGTGGCTGACCAAAGGTCACCCAGCAGGCTTCATGTGGAGGAGTGGGGAATAGGGATGAGTGTGAACTGAGAAAATGTGGTTCAGTTTGTGGTTCGTGACATCATGAATTTTTCGTTTTGTTTAAATTCGTCACCTGTCATTCCCCCAGAAAGCACTTTCCTGGATGCACCTTCTTTGAGAGGCCATAACTCTGACCCTGTAAATCCAATCCTCACCAAACTTGGAGAACAGATAGAGGAGTGTCAGATAGAGATATATGTTAACAGATTAAGATGGCGGTAGTTAGTATATATGGTCTGAAGCAAGAAGGCCATGCACCAGCGTTGTAACGTAGGGCCGTAACATGTTTAGGCGTCATATTTTCTGCATGCCTGATCCTGCTTGTATTTACACAGTTATTACTCTTTTTGACTATGTTTTCAAGATAATATCTAGATGGAGGCCAAGGTTTCAAGAATTTAAACCTGGACCATTGTATGGAGGAGTGTTAATTTGAAACTGAGGCCAATATATTTCTATTTTCAGTCCAGTAGACACAAACTCCCAAATTCGCACTCAGATGTACATTCAATCATGTCTAGAATTTGATGGGTAACAATAAAATCCTGAAAATTCAATAAAGGGCAGGATAGCATGCTCCCTCCCCTCCATGCCCTATTGGGTAGTGGTACTGGGCTGTGTATCTCTGTCTTCTAACTGAATTTCGTTGCACAACCTCAATGGATTTAATATGGTTTTTGTGCTGGCGATAGATATTTTCCTGTGTCCTTGCTATCCATAGTTACACAGCTCATCTCTCTTTGTCACTTAGCACTGAACCATAGCTCTGCTGAAGGTTTATCATCCTAGAAGCTGGAAGGGGTGAGAAAAACAAGCTGTTGGGGTGAATGGTTCCCCAGATCGATGCTGGGATCAGCTTTGTCAGGTTGCTCTCTGCCAGTGTGCAGAAATCCCCAAAGCACTACTATAATGTCTAGCAAGAGAAATAAACCATCCTTGCTCTCCAGAATGTGGGTATCAAAAGTGTTCAGACAAGGGTATCCACATAAAGATGGTAAAAAAGCAAAGTTCTTTTATTGACTCCTCAGTGTGTGTTGGTGAGGCCATGAAAGAAGAAAAAAAGACTTTGTTCTAGGGATAGACAACTGGAGGCTTTCAGGCCAAATCCTGTCTCCAAAGGCTCTCCACCTGACCCTCAGCATAGCCCCTGATTCCAAAGATACATTTTAGTCATTTTCTCATAAACTGAGACCCAGCACTTGCCTCTTCAATCCTTTCTCTTCCTATGTGAGGAACAACATGGGATTTAGCAGGGTCCTTATTACGAACCTCCTTGGCTGCTCATTCCTGTATGTAAGCATCACTAGGAGGCTAGAGAACTGAGTTATTCTCTATAAAGCAGGGGATAGAGGGTGGAAGTGCAATTTTCCAAGACTGATTGGAGGGCCTAAGATAGCAGGCAGCTTGTCTCAGGAGGACTCCAGTGTCTTTGTAAAATTAGACAGTAATATACATTAGTTAATGAGGGTTTCTTATACTGTTTATGATTGAAAGAGGATTGTATATTTATTAATTGGCGGTTAGTTTGTATTTTGATTGTTATTGTGATGGTTTGCATGGATGTTCTAGAGCTTCAATCTCAGCCAGTTTCTGGTAGATAGTCCTGGAATGTTCCAGTCCTAATACATAACAGTACTTGAAGGATCATCTCCTCCCATATTGTCTGGATGGCCAGTTCTGCCTCACAAACCGTGATCTCTGTGCTCTGCCTTCAAAAGTGAGGTGGATGGTAACCAGAGGCAGGGCTTTTTCAGTAGTGGCACCTCATTTACGGAATGCCCTAACCCTTGAATCTTGCCTAGTGCCTATGCTGCTTTGTATTAGGCATCAGACCAAGAAATTTTGGGTTTGATCAAGAGGTTAATCTTTTAATATTGTTTTAGTCTGGAAACTGTCAGTGGTCTGTTTTTGTGGTCTATATCTTTTATGCAGAGCTTGGCTTTTAATGCTGGATTTTGATCAATATATTTTAATTGCTTTGTATGACTCTTCATGTTACTCTTGTTCTGTTACTCCCTGTAGCAGAGGATCGGAATCTCCATGTTCAGATATGCTAAACTTCTAAATCCCAGAGCCAGGAGGCAACATTACGGGAAGTTCTCAGCCTCCATGCCTTGTCATTGGCCCTCCAGAGGGACTCCAGAGGAACTGGTTGGCGTCTGTGCAAGACAGGATGCTAGACTAGATGGGCCACTACTCTGATCCAGCAGGGCTTTTATGTTCTTACTAGCCTGCTACCCATGCTTTGCTATGGTATTTAAGTTCCATAAATCCAGTTATAATACTGATGATGTGAAATTTGAAATGTGACATTTGTTGTAGGAATTCTAACAGAGAAGATTGTAATATAAGAAATGAAGTGAGACATACGTACTTTTTTCCTCTCTATTGAAGGACCTCTCTCTAGACCACATTGGTGGTTCTGCCCTCAGGTGCTAGGATCACCAAGCTGCTTGATGAGTTCACTCTGGAGCAGACCACATAGAACTGTCCATTTAAGAAGCAGTCGTCTATTAAGTCAACTCCTGCTACCTTCCACGAAAGTGATAGCCTCTGTACTTGTGTTCCTGGATTGTTTTGCTCATATGGAGACTGTGTTGTTCTGAGCACCTCAGGATGATCTTGCTGGTACTTGGCCTGTGCAGCTCAGTGCACTGCAGGAGTACTATGTGCAAATGTCTTTGCCACATTCCTGAGTTGCCTCCTCCTTGTAGTGTTGGTGTATTTGGCTTGACGTTTGCCAGGAGCTTTCTTGGGGGCAGTAAGAGGTGAGAGGTGTGAGGGGGAATTGGTGTGAGGGAGTGGTGATGTGGTGGACATTTCTTCAAGTTCATGAGGGAGGCACACATCGAAATGGCTCCTAGAAATGTCCTTTACTATCTCCCCATAAACATTCATGCCCTGGCCCTGCTCCTACACCTGACAGACACCAGCCAGTCTGGTGTTGGGAGGGATTGTATTTAAAGGCATTGGGGAGGCTGGGCCAGCAGGAGTGCTAAGGCAATCGTGCTGAGCAAACCTCCCCGACGGTTGTAAGCATCCCACCTCCTCTCCTACACCTGTGTTATGTCTTTAACTGTATTAAAAGCCATGTTAAGCTTGAGACCATAGTAAGGATCATAAGCTGTCACAATTCTATTGGCTGTTGTATATAATCATCCAATCAGATGCAGACATAGAGGAATGGGTGAAGAAATGCATGACTTGCCAACAGTCAAGACCACATCCTCCTCAGGCTCCCATTCAGCACTGGGAGAGTACTCACAAGCCCTGGTCACGACTACATGTCGATTTTGCTGCGCTTTTTCAAGGCCAAATGTTTTTGATTATTGTTGATTCCTATTCTAAATGGTTGGAAGTTGTACAAATGCATTCAATGTCATCCAATGCTGTCATTAATGTATTGTGCCGAGTGTTTGCAACCCACAGGCTACCGGACGCAGGGGTCATTTCG
>NW_015168659.1:985625-985828 GCF_001447785.1 Gekko japonicus | reverse complement strand
TCTTCAGTGAGCTTGGTCTTTCAAAATTCTCCATCCAAATTTCCTCCTGGGTCTTTGCTTTCTGACTTAAAGGTAAAGGTTTCCCTTGCTCGAAAGCTAGTCAAATCCAATTCTAGGGGGTGGTGCTCATCTCTGTTTCCAAGCCGAAGAGCCAGCACTGTCTGAAGACGTTTCTGTGGTCATGTGGCCGGCATGACTACACG
>NW_015168659.1:985189-985512 GCF_001447785.1 Gekko japonicus | reverse complement strand
GCCAGAGACGCAAGCTCACTCCATCATGTTGCACTGGGGTCTCAAACTGCCGAGTCTGCAGCTCAGCTTCTTAACCTCTAAGCCACTGACTTACCTGTTCTTATTTCCAAAGTGAAACTGATGTACTAGGAATCCTTCATTGTTCTGTTAATATCTAAATTTTGTACAGATTCTCGTGTACGTCCTGAACAAAGTTTGAGTCCAGTGACACCTTTAAGTTCTATTTGCAGTATAAACTTTCATGTGCAAGTACCCTTCCTCAGATGCAGTGGAACAGAACCTCCTCAGCCATTACTTATAGGGGTGGGATGGGGCTTTGCTAC
>NW_015168659.1:967969-985169 GCF_001447785.1 Gekko japonicus | reverse complement strand
CAGGATGTTTTAAGACAGGGCTTGCATTACCCCAAAGCTGGGAAGAGGGAGGGAGGGAGGGATTCCCAAATGCAACGAGAGGTCCAAGGGAGCCTGCAACCTGCTCCCATGATCTTAACTGAAGGTGGGTGCAAGGCTGCTATATTATTTATTTATTAAAATATTTACACCTCCCCTTTCCTCTTGGGCAGCAAAGTCAAAACTTTCTCTCTTCATTACTGTGTTAGTCTGTTGCTGCAAAATAGGCCAAGAGTTCAAATAGCACCTTTAAGACTAACAAATAGCACCTTTATGACTAACCTTTAAGACTAAGACTGAGTGGTGGGTGTGGCCTTATGACACACTTCCGGTGATGTCAGGGTGTGTGGCCTTATGACACACTTCCGGTGATGTCAAGGGGTGTGGCATATGCTAATGAGTTATGCTAATGAGTCCCCCTAGCTCTTTTTCTAGGAAATGACCCCTGACCGGACGTATTGGTGTCCGACAACGGGGCCCAATTTACCCTTTCGGAATTCGCAAAATCCCTAGGGGATAATTTAATCAGGTATGTAACATCCGCGCCATTCCATCCAGCCACAAACGGGCAAGCCGAACGGATGGTTCGGACAACTAAAGAGGCTCTTAAGTGCATGGGTCAGGGTGATTGGGGGCAGAAGTTAGCCTCATTCCTCCTAAGGCAGCACATCACGCCTTGTACTGCTATAGGGAGGAGCCCAGAAGAGCTCCTGATGGGACGCAGGCTAACTACCCTGCTAGACAGGCTCCATACGGACCTGACAGAGGCCAGTCCCCCAAGAGCTGAGGTCCTGGAAATGCCACGCACTTTCAAATCGGGAGACAAAGTCTTCACGCACAATTACAGGGAGGGACACTTATGGCTTCCCACCATAATCTCAGATGTTCTGGGTTCCTGGATGTATGTGGCAGAGCTTTCAGATGGCAGAAAACTGTGGTACCACATAGATCAGCTCAGGCAATGGTGGGCTGACTCCAGACTCAAGTCCAGCCCTGAACCTGACACGATCCTCAACCCAGAATGTGAGCAATGAGGGCCTCCAGATGAGGAGGTGAGTGTTGCTGAGCCCATTACAGACCCTGAGCATGGACAATCCCCAACTCAGGACGGTGATCCCTTGGATACCAGTTATCCAGACTCACTGGACAGTGAGTCAACCAAGGTCCCCGAAACCTTGCCACCACCAGAACCTGAACCCCTTCGCAGGTCCCAATGAACAAGGCATGCCCCCTCCTATTTGAAAGATTAAGTCTGCTCATAAATTGTTCCATCTTAGGGGGGAGGAATTGTTATGTCTTTAACTGTATTAAAAGCCATGTTAAGCTTGAGACCATAGTAAGTATTGTAAGCTGTCACAATTCTATTGGCTGTTGTATATAATCATCCAATCAGGATGTGGAGCAATGTTCAGGAGGGAATGAATATGATTGGTTGTTATCTCTGTAATGTAATTGGACCTTAACTGTTCTAGGGCATGGCTACTCCAGCCCGGGATAGTTTAAAAGGGAGCTTTGCTCCTCTGTTTGTTGTGTGTTCTCTTACTGTTCCTGTTACTTCAATAAAGCTGATTCAATGTTTGATTACGAGATGGCATCGAGTTCCATACTTAACAACCTGACAGGCAGTTGCCTCTCCAGTGTAGGATGGGGAGGGGGGAGGAGTATTAGAAGCCACTGTGGAGGCAGGGCTGGCAGGATCACTAAAGTACTACTGCTGGGGCAGGCTCCCTCGTGACTTTAAGCACCCTGCAACCGCTGCTGCACCTGCCTGTTAGGTGTAGGAGGTGGGGGGAGTGTATTGGAAGCCATCCCACCTCCTCTCCTACACCTGACAGGCAGCTGCCTGTCCAGTGTAGGAGGGGGAGGGGGGATGAGTATTAGAAGCCACAATGGAGGTAGGGCTGCACCTGACAGACAACCGCCTGTTAGGTGTAGGAGGTGGGGGGAGTGTGTTGGAAGCCATCAGAGAGGCTGGGCCAGCAGCTTTGCTTGACCTCACAGGTGGTTCCTGGCCACTCCTGATTTCCTCAATTGTCATTAGCTGTCTGCAGTCCCCTGTAACTGTGGGGTTTTTTAACCTCAGAACACTGAGCTCTGCAGCTGACCAATCAGAGAGTGGGGGGTGCAGAGAGGCAGTCACCTGGAAGCCACCTAGGAATCAATGGGGGCACATTTTCCCCCTTTTGACCTACTTAGGGGTTGGATTTCTAAAAATCCCTTCTTAGCGAGCACCTACACCATGGTAGGAGTGCTCTCCCCGAATTTGGTGACTCTAGGTCCAACTGTTTGGCCAGGGCATTGATTTTATGGTAAAGGGACTTTCTTTTATATATATAGATGACCTATAAGGCCTCAGATGGGGGGGGGGGGTTGCACTACCTGATTCCTCCTCTTTACCATCTCCTCCATTCTCACACACTTCACTCTCACTCCCTTGCCTACAACAGATCCTACTTAAATCGGCTGCTCTTTCAGTTCCTGCCCAGGCTGTACCTCCACCTTTTCATACAACCAGAAAGTGTCCTGGAGCTCTGTCTCACCTGCAGCCACCTTCTGAGTTGTTCCCTTCCCCAGGTGGGGCTTGATAATATGATGGACTCCACCTGGTTGCCAAATGAGTCTGCAAACACACAGACAGAACACCGCCTGTTTGGGGCATGTCCTGGCCAGGATGAAGTGACTGCCCACCATGTACAGCTGGCTTCAGCTGAGGAGAGTTGCATCTACAAGTCTGGTGTGGGTTCAGTTTTTGGAAACTTTGCTAATCTTATAGATACAGTTTTAAAAGCTGGTGCTTGATGCTGTGCCTTAGCATATAAATAGGGCTGCCATCTTCCAGGTGGGGCCTGTAGATCTCCTGGAATTATAACGGATCTCCAAATGACAGAGCTCAGTTCCCCTGGAGAAAATGACTGCTTTGGAGGGTGGACTCTATGGCATTATACCCTGCAAAGATCCCTAAAAGAAATCAACCCTGACTGTTCCCTGGAAGGCCAGATAATGAAACTGAAGCTCAAATACTTTGGCCACCAAATGAGAAGGGAGCACTCACTGGAGAAGACCCTGATGCTGGGAAAGATTGAAGGTCAAAGAAGACGGGGATGGCAAAGGATGAGATGGTTAGACAGTGTCATAGATGCAACGAACATGAAATTGAGCAAACTTCAGAGGATGGCGGAAGACAGGAAGTCCTGGCATGATCTGGTCCATGGGGTCGCAAAGAGTCGGACTCGACTGTGCGACTGAACAACAACAAAGGTCCCTCCCCTGCCCAAACCCCATCCTGCCTAGGCTTTACCCTCAAAATCTCCAGGTATTTCTCAACCTGGAGTTGGTAGCCCTACCTATAAAGCTGCATTCTTAGGTTGGATCAATAATCCAACTACCTTGGTGTTGTCTGCTCTGACTGTAAGTAGCTATCTGGGAATTTAGATGTGTCTGTGGGTGTTTCCTGGTGCCTGTTCCTAAGATACTTTCTCTGTACTGGAGATGCCCAGAACTGAACCTAGTATGATCTCCAAGCAGGCACATATTTTGCCATTGAGCCATGGCCCAACCCCCTCAGCAGCTTGGTGATTACATGAAGAGGAAATGAAGAAGTATCATGCACTGTACTTTAGAATTTCTTTGTAAAATGTAATTCCTTGAGTAGACAGTCATGCTCACTGATAATATAATCTCCCACATTTAGAACAATTAACTGCAGTCATAGCAACTCAGGGTGATTGAATGAAGTCCTATTTCAGTTCTAAATTTGCTTATGAGGGCAAATAAGTAATTTTGGTGGCCCTCCTATAACAATTTACATTGATGCCATTTGCCTTTGGAGGATTGTCCAAAACATGGAATGAAGGTGGAATGTCATCCTCAACTGAAGAAAGAACCAGCTTCTGTGCATAACAGACCCTCTCCCTCCCAGTTTCATTACAACAGGTGGAATTGTGTAGTATGGTTTGAGAAAATTAGTGTTTATATTTGCAGTTTTTGCCTTTTTAAGAGCAAGGAAATTTGGTATAGAACAAGGATTTAGGTATAGAACAAACTGATAAAATTAAACTATCATTTTTTTAAAAAAAATTTCCTCCAAGGAGTTCAGAGTGGCATATTTAGTTTTTCATTCCCTCATTTTATTTTCACTAATTCAGTGAGGTGTGAGGGAAGGCAGCATAGTATAGCCTTATATAATCAGATCTCAGAAGCTAAGCAGGGTCGATAGTTGGATGAGATACCACCAAGGAAGACTCTGAAGAGGAAGGCAACGGCAAACCAACTCTGCTTCTCACTTGCCTTGAAAGCCTGTTACTGGGCCACCATAAATTGGTTGTGATTTGATGGCATATCAGTACATTATCCAGTGAGGTAGGTTATGCTGAGAGAGAGCAACTGGCCAAGCTATGCACCACAGGCAAGAAAGGAATTGATTCTGCACTTTCCAGTCCCATCCACTAATGAATGCACTGTACCACTCCCTGACTTCTGTGTCATAGAGGACAGGAGATCATGGACATAGATTAGATACTATAGAGATGTGCACAGAAAGGAAACAAGAAGCTTAGTCAAAATTTGCTCTATTATTGGTGACAGCAAGATTTATCCATGATACCAAAATACTATAGAGCATCTCATGAGAGTGATCCTGATAGGGGAGAGACTCCAGCTACTTACACTGGATTTTATACGTTCAACATTATTCATAAAACTATTTGCATTAGAATGTATATATTAAGCAAAATGCATAGTTTATTTCTTATCAGACCCTAGCTTATCCCTTATCAGACCCTTGGCCCATCAAAGTCAGTACCATCTAATTCAGACTGCCAGCAGCTCTCCAGAATCTTAAGAAAAGGTCTTTCATACCACCCACTACTAAAGTTGCTAACTCTAGGTTGGAAAATTCCTGTAGACTGGGGGTGGAGCCTGTAGAGAGTAGATCTGGGAAGAGGAGAGACTTCAGGGGGGTATAATGTCACAGACTCCATCCTCCAAAGCTGCCTTTCCCCCCCAGGGGAACTGATCTTTTTAGTCTAGAGGTGGAATTCCGGGAGATCCACCAGCCCCACCTGGAGGTTGACCACCGTACCCACTACCTGATCTTTGAACAACTGAATATGGCTTTTACTGAATCAGATCACTGGTCCATCAAGGTCTGTGTTGTCTACTCAGACTGACAGCACCTCTCTGGGAACCCAGGTAAAGGTCTTCTACATCACCTATTCTTTGATCCTGTTTTACCTGAAGATCCTGTACTCTTGGTATACATGTTATGTGTAGTAGAGTGTCTGTTTGTAGTGTGTAGATTTGTTTGTTGTAGATTATAAAAGAAAAATTAATAAAAGTGTACCCAAGGGTACTTAAAAAAAAATGAAGATCCTGGGACTAACTGTAATGTCTCAAAAAGTCTTGTGTAAAGCTATAATCTTACTAGAATAACCCCAGTTGAAATTGGTGGGAGTTACTACTACTCCCCTCTCCAAACTACTACTGTAGACACGATTGTGCTACAAGTGGATGGCCATACATCACCGTTGTTCTAATGCCTTTATTTTATACCCTTATACTCCAACTTTCTAAAGCTTCTCTAGCAGTAAATGAAAGCAATAGATATTTTCCCTCCAATTCTTTAGGACATTTTAAAGTTTAGCTAAAATTTTAATTTCCTGATTCCATCAAGGGCTATGTAGCAATAAATGATCTGGCAGCACGCAAGCAATAAAAAGCAATAATTCCAATTACTTTTACAAAAAAAGGAAGGAAAGAGAGAGGCAATCTCTCAGGTTCAGACATCTCCACCTAATCAATGGCAGTGCTAATTACATGCTTATAACTATTAATATATTTTCAATTACATCTAAATTACTAGTCTGATTGGTTGTCCAAGACTTTTGTGTCACAGCAGCCCATATATTTTTTTGTTCCTTCTGCTGGCTGGAGCATTTGCACATTAATGGTTGCTCTGCTCACATCAGAGGGAGGGAGGGAGGGATAATAAAGATAAAATGTAATAATTAATTATGTGTGTTTGAAATGAGATAGGAAAATACTTGTAAAATAGGACAGCTGAATTTGTACATCAACTAGAGCTTGTTACTTTAATTTAGGATGTGTCTCTTCCCCACCACACTGAAGCTTTCTAAGTCTTTTTCATTAGGTTTGGAGCATGGATAAATTCCAGCAGAGTTAATAGTATTGGGGGGTGGCAATGCTAGAGTCATTTTTAACATGGCTATTTTCCTACCTGCTGCAGTTGAATCTCTTTATCTCCTCCACCGTTTGGTAATCCTGGGAAAGCCTCAATAAACTTAGCCACTTGCAAAAATAATGGCAACATAGATAACCTGACAAAAGTGTTAGAATAATGGATAAGAGGTGAGTATTTACAAATGCAAAGATAAAAATGGTATCTGTAGTTTCATCAACAAATTGTTGTGTGAGCAAAAGTCTCAATTTTAGGGTTGAAATAAAAAATATAGGGTCTGGGGCAGAGTTTGGAGCTTGTGGAGGGGGTCTGGGGCAAAGCATCACAAATTTTAGCATATCTTTTGGCAGAGTCCAGCAATTTGGGAGCAGATCTGGAGGTGGAGCCCAGTTTGTTGTCTCATCAGCAAAGACAGTGGAGAATGAGGTGTCAATGAGGATGTCGAATGCCAAGGTGGTACGATGTGTTGTACTACTTCAAACTGGGCAGGTAGATTCCAGTCAGTGTTCCCTCTAAGCTTTTTTAGCCTCCAGCTCACAGATTTTTGTCTTAGTTCAGGAAGGATGGCTCCAGAGCAAGCTAATTTATGCAGTAGCCAAATCAATTGCTCATAAGTTTAATGCCAGTAGCTCACAAAGTAGCATTTGTGCTCACAAGACTCCACAGCTTAGAGGGAGCATTGATTTCAGTTCTGAATGTTTCTTCACCTAAACACTAAAAAGTAGGCAAAAGAAAGAGAAAGCCTCCCCCCCCCTTAGCTGTCTCATCTGCCGGGACTGCTTAACACAGGTGATCATTCCAAAATTCAACCTTCATTATAATCCACATGTAGTGTGAAGTGGTGCAGCCCATTTTACCACCTCATTCCACACATTCTCTTGCATGAGCAAATTAGGTCTAAAGTTAACAATCAAATATTCAATTAGGTTAAAAAGTTGCTTAATTAGCAGATTTTCTTTGCATTATATTATGGGATCATCAATAACAATGGCGGTAGTGAAGACTGCTTGCTGTCCAGTATTGGAAGAATCAGAGCCTTTCCACGTGGTTTTTTTCATTGGCTCTGGCTCCGTACTACTTTGGTTTATCCCCTGATTTCCACACACATTTTTCTACCTTTAGTTTTTGCTTCTTTGTTTGTTTGTTTCCCCCCTTCTCCAAGTTTTTCCCCCAGCTCTTTTGAGACCACTTTTACCCTGATGTTTTTCTGGAACCCGATTTTGAGTCAGCTTTTTCATTGTGTGTAATGTTTCTACCAGTTTTCTTTGTCCCACCCAGATGTGGAGGAATGCCTTGCCTCCTGGAAGGTTGGCAAGCAGGCCTTCAAAATTGGGAACAAACAGTGGAGGAGAGGAAATTAGCCCATGGCATCCCATAAGCAGCTGAGCTACCTCTTTAGAAATGCTAATGGATCTGGCAGAAGAGACAATGGGATGAGTCAGCTCATCCCCCTTCTCCAAGTGGGAAGCAGAATGTGAAGGGTGTTGGGATAGACTATCTCCAGTAATGAACTGGAGATTTCCCAGTATGCCTTCCAGGAGGACTCCCAGGATCAGCCTAGAGCATCCCTGATAAGTGTTTGTCCAGTCGCTGCTTAAAGACTGCCAATGAGGGGGAGCTCATCACCACCCTAGGCAGCTGATTCCACTGTTGCACAACTCTTACTGTAAAAAAAGGTTTTTCTAATATCCAGCCAGTACCTTCATCATGTCCTTAATTTAAACCCAGTCGTGCGAGTCTTATCCTCTGCTGCCAACAGGAACAGCTCCCTGCCCTCCTCTAAGTGACAGCCCTTCAAATACTTAAAGAGAGCAGTCATGTCTCCCCTCAGCCTCCTCTTCTCCAAACCAAACATTCCCAAGTCCCTCAGCCTTTCCTCACAGGGCTTGGTCTCCTGGCCCGCAATTATCCTCATCGCTCTCCTCTGTATTCTGTACTGTCGCTCCTTTCTGTCCACATCCTTTTTTAAGTGAGGCCTCCAGAACTGCACACAATGTTCCAGGTTCAGTCTGACCAATGCAGTGTACAGTGTGAGTATGACATCTTGCGATTTGGATGTTATGCCTCTGTTGATGCACCCAAAGATCGCATTAGACTTACATCGGCTGCTCATATTTAACTTTTGGTCCATCCTTACCCCAAGATCTTGTTCACACACACTGCTTCTCAGAAGTGTATCCCACATCCAGTGTGTGTGTTCCTCATTTTTGTTACCCATAACTTGGCACTTATCCTTGTTAAATTGTATCTTGTTCACATCCAACCACTTTTCCAGCGTGTTCAGATCTCGTTGAATTCTATCTCTATCTTCTGGTGTGTTTGCTGCTCCTCCCAATTTGGTGTCATCTGCAAATTTAATGAGTAGCCCCTCTTCACCCTCGTCCAGATAAAATATTGAAAATTATCAGGTCCAGCACTGAGCCCTGTGGCAACCCAGTGGATACCTCCCTCCGTTCAGATGAAATGCCATTGACAACTACTCTCTGAGTGCAGTTCTCCAACCAGTTGCCTATCCACCTAACTATCCTAGAGTCCAGTCCATAGTCCTCTAGTTTACCCATCAGAACATCATGAGGAACCCTGTCAAAAGGTTTACTGAAATCCAGGTAAACACCATCAACAGCATTCCCTCAATCCAGTAAATTCATCATTTGATCAAAGAAGGAAATGAGGTTGGTCTGGCAGGATCTGTTGGGGACAAATCTGTGCTGACTTCCTCAGATCACACCAAGTTGTCCTTTAAATACTCACAGATTGATCCCTTTAAAATCTGCTCCAGTATCTTCGCTGGGTCAGAGGTCAGACTGACTGCTCTGTAGTTTTCTGGGTCATCCCTCCTTCCTTTTTTGAAAATTGGGATAACTTCTGCCCCCCTCCAGTCTTGTGGCACATCTCCCATTCACCAAGAGGTATGGAAGATGATGGACAAAGGTTCTGCAAGATTTCTAGAAAGTTCTTTGAGCACTCTTGGGTGCATACCATCTGGCCCAGGGGATTTATACTCATTCAGTGCAGCTAGTTGCTTCTTAACTATCTCTCTGTCCATGACAACCAGCAGCCTAGATGCTGTGCCTTGCCAACTACCATCTCTAGATGAGCCTGATCTCTTCTTCAGGGAAAAAACTGAGGCAAGACAGGCATTAAGCTTTTCTGCTTTCTCCCTTTCCTCTGCCAGAGTTTCTCATTTTCACACAATAGTGGGCCTATTGCCTCTTTTATCCTGTGTTTGTTCCTCACATATCTGAAGAAGAGTTTCTTGTTGTAGCGAGTCTCCCTGGCCATCTTAATTCACTGTGAACTTTGGCCTCTCTGATGGCTGAACTACAATGCCTAGCAACCTGCAGATACCTTTCTTTAGAGGCTCATTGCCTCCATTTCTTGAATATTTCCTTTTTCTCACTTAGCACATCACACAGTTCTCTGTTCATCCACATTGGTTTCTTGGATCCCGTACCATGTTTCCTTCTTGTTGGAATAGCAACAGCTTGAGCTTGCAAGAGCTCTTGTTTTAGGAGAGCCCACCCTTCACTTAGGAGCTGCGGTGGCTCAAGTGGTTAAGACGCTGAACTGCAGGCTGTGGAAGGTCAGTAGTTTAGCAGTTTGAGACCCGAGTGAGCCGCATGATGGAGTGAGCTCCCGTCTCTAGTTCCAGCTCCTGTCAACCTAGCAGTTCGAAAGCAAGAAATTGCAAGTAGATAAATAGGTACCACTTCAGTGGGAATGTAACAGCGTTCCATGTGCCTTGGTGTTTAGTCATGCCGGCCACATGACCACGGAAATCTCTTCGGACAGCGCTGGCTCTTCGGCTTTGAAACGGAGATGAGCACCGCGACCCTAGAGTCGGATTCGACTGGCTTTCGAGCAAGGGAACCTTTACCTTTGTCTTTTTACCCTTCACTTGCTCTTTCCTTTCCAGCAGTCTTGCCCAGGGAATGATTCTCATAATACCTCTGAATTTATTAAAATCTGCCTTATTGAAATCTCACATACACATGTAGTTACAAATTTCCTTGGTCCCCCACAGCAAAAGGAATTCTAGCAGAATATGGTCACTTCCACCTAAGGTCCCACCACCTTCATCCCATCTACCATCTCTTGCCTGTTGGTCAATATTAAGTCGCATATGGCTGAGCCCCTTGTAGCTTCCTCCACCATTTGATGAAGGAAGTTGTTGTCTAGACAGGTCTGGAAGTTCCATGACTGTGGACTCTAGAGTTTTTGGGTGAGTGCTAGTGTGTCACTCCAGTGTGATGCTGGAGCTTTTGGGTTGTGTTGGAAGCAGGGCTGTATTATCCATAAGGCTGACTAGGCTGAAGCCTAGGGGCCCCGCGGGGACTAGGGGCCCAACAACTTTTTTTCTAAGGCACTGTTATTTTCTTTTCATAGATAGCCTGTAATATATATAACCTCTATGAATGAGATAATTAACTGCTATCTTATTGCGGTGAAAGAGATTGTCTCTTATATTAAAACAATTATCCATAAATCATATATTTTAATAAATAATAAAAAATTTATTCACTTCAAAATATTACAGTATTGAACAATTATACTCCCAAATGTGCTTTCCTGAAGAGTTCTACTCACCCAATAAAAACAGAGGTCATTTCGGGGGGGAACGCGGGGGAACGCAGTTCCCCCGGGTGAGGTATGGGGGGCGGGGCACATGACGAAGCCCCGCCCCCTTCTTCCGGTCGCCCCGCTTCCGGCCCTCATTCAGCCAGGAAGAGGCAGGAGAAGAGGGAGGGTAAGTTGCTTCCTCCCTGCCTCTCCCAGGTGATGTCAGGGGGTGTGGCCTTATGTCACACTTCCGGTGATGTCAGGGGGTGTGGGATATGCTAATGAGTTATGCTAATGAGTTCCCCTAGCTCTTTTTCTACAAAATGACCCCTGAATAAAAATATATTTAAAAAATTGTGAATAGAATTTTTCAGGAGACCCTCAAAATGGATATAGGGCTATGTAGTGCAGTCTAATACCTACTGTACCAGGGTCAGGCCATCAGCTTTAATGGGGTGAAAGACTGATGTGCCGAAGGGGCCCCATAATACATGAAAGCCTAGGGGCCCAGCCATAGTTTAATACGGAAGTGACATAGTCGTGGGGTGACAATGTTCACTCCCCCCCCCCTGCAGTAATTCCCCACTATGCCACATCTTCTACCAGTTGTCAAACCATGACTGGAAACCCTCTCTCCCACACATGTTGATTTGGGAACTACCTTTCTTCACTCAATGACTCAGAGTGTTTGCAAATCATCTCTCCCTATTCTGTACCAACCCACACCATTACTGCTAACCCTAGTCATGGCTGAATCAGTCACCAAGACCAGGCCTAATAATTCAAACTCCTTTTCCCCAAGACCAATGTGGAGCAGGTGAGAAAAAAAATTCTATTTTGGCCAGTCTGAAGGGAATCCAAACAACTTCTGTTCGGCACCTCATCAGGAAAACTGGGAAGGGGAGTAATCTGGGGTTTTATTTTGGTTTTGAATTCTAACATTTTAATTGTGACTTGTAAATTACCTTGAGCAATGAGGAAAGGCGGGATACAAATATAATAGTAAATAATGAATACTCTCATAATATTCTGCAGGGAGGGTGGTGGAGCAGCTCATAACATAAACCTGCATCGAGGAGGTGGGGTTTGCATATGTTATCTGTTCTCCCTTTGGGCTTGCTGGGTTCCGTAATGCAAATATCTGAATGCAACTGACCCAGTCAGTGTCTCAGCCTAATTCAAAAATTGGGTCAGGCACAATGGTGTCTTTCTTTTGATAAAATCAGATGTAGCTGTTCTAGAATTAATGATTTTTTTAAAAAAAGACTCAGAGGAATGACAGGAATAATCATTTCCACTTTTACACATAAACCTGTCGGTCACCATGTTCTTTGGTAAGGGCTAGTAATTGTAGATTTTTACTGTCAAGCAAGCCCTGGTATGCACCACTGCTAAACGAAGTAGCTAAAGAGCGTGACTCTTTAGACTGTGGCTGCTATTACCAGTGAACCTCGCAAAAGAAATTGGCTTATGTAACTCCTTTTTTCCCCCAAGCAAGGAACTGAACAAGAAACTGAAATGTCCCATAATTATTATAATTATTTCAGCTTGATGTTTAATTACTTTGCCTAATGAGGCAACAGTATAGTAATCAGTAAGTAAAGCTCAGCTGCAATGTTCTATTTATTTTTGTGGTGCTCATTCCAAAGGTAAGTGGCATGAATGGGAGGAGGGGAATGATTACTTCATTATGAGTATGAAACAGAATGGGTTCTAAATCTGGGTTCTGAAAATCTAAAGACTGCTCCATACATGTATGTCTATCCTGTAATATCAGTCATTGACTTAGTGGCTTTTCCTCCAATTGTGATCTAGTCCATGTAATATTGGAGGTAATATCTGAGAACATAAGCATTCTTTCTGGTGTTTGCTGATGGCTGTTTTGCATCTACTAGACATCCTTTCTTCTCATAGCCATCCAAGAATAAATCTGCAGGTATGACTAAAGTCCAGGATCCTGCAAAATTATTGTTGTAAACCTTTCCTCTGACAAAATTATTGTTGTAAACCCTTCTGCCAATAAGACAGAAATTAAGTGGAGCCTTGGAGACTGGGAAGAAGTTGTTAACGGTTATGTATACCCCAAAGTAAAATCCAAACAATTAGAACATTATCTCCATAGTACCTGTTATTAGGACTAACCTTATGACATGTAGCAGTGTCCGAATTTTTGCATTCACTAGAGCCTTTGATCCCTGACTTGTATAGCCCAGGCTAACCCGATCTCATCAGGTCTTGGGACCTAAGCAAGGTCCACCCTGATTAGTATTTGGATAGGAGATCACCAAAGAAGTCCAGAGTCACTACACACAGGCAGGCAATGGCAAATCACCGCTAAACATCTCTTGCCTTGAAAACCCTACAGGGTTGCCATAACTCCGCTGTGACTGCACAGCACTTTACAGACACACAGAGAGCCCTTCATTGGGCTGGTCATGCTGACTCAAAGCAGCATGACCAGCACTTACCATCCTGTTCTGAGGAATTTTCCCTTCCTTTTTCTTTTACAATTTTTGTTGTTGTTGTTGTTCTTACATCCAGCCTGATGGTTCCAGTGAGTCAGGAAAGTTCACACACTGTTGTGTCCTAATCAAAGGTATCATGGAGACTGTGTTCTGACCTTTAAGACAAACCCTGTTTATTTCAGCATAAGCTTTTGTGAATCAGATCTCACTTCTTCAGAGGTATAATATGAAATGGAAATGTCACACTCATATTTATAACCACAATCACAAGGGGAAAGGGGATGGGGTGGGCAAGAGGAGGAGTTTTGGAACATAAAGTTTTGTAGTAAATCATTCTGAATGAGACTGTGCTTCAGTTTTTGTTAACTGGATCTGGTCATGGACCGTAATATAATAGAATTGAATTGAACTGAAATTGACTGGAATAATAGTTGTTACATATAAATAATGATGACGGTTTCTAGCCTCTTATGGGGTTCATTTATAGAAAGAGAAGAAAAGTCATACAGAGATAACAGAGAGATAAACAGCAAGAAATGAGATCTGACTTACAAAAGCTTATGAACTTGGTCAGTCTTAAAGGTGATACTTATATTCCTTTTTTATTTACTACGGTACTTCTTTAATTATTGTAGTGGCAACAAAGTCTATAATTATATACCGTTGCACAGATCACAGAGACCCAGCATGCTGTAATGGTCAGAGTGTCAGACTAAGATCTGGGGGACCGAGGTGTAAATCCCCACTTTGCCAAGGAAGCTTGCTGGGTGTCCTTGGGCTAGTCATATACTCTCACTCTAACTCACATCATGGGGCTATGGCGAGGATAAGATGGAGGAGAGGAGAGTAATGTCAGCCACCTCGGGTACCCATTGGGGAGAAAGGTGGGGTATAAATGAATAAAATATATAAATCACAAGAAGCATAAGCAGAAGGGAACAAATTAAGAAAGTAGCCAGGCAAAGTATGATTGGAACACACTTTATTCATTAACCCCAGCAGTGTACCTAGTTCCAATGAAATATTCTCTTCTGTTTTGGATAGTCACCATCTGAGGCAGAACTGGACATTTCTGCATTCAACTTCAAGTTCCCTATACTGTCTTTCAGTTTCCATACCCTAGAAACAGTGAAGGGGAAGGGGAAGTGAAGGGACAAGTGACTCAGCACATACATGCCTCACCCACCACAGTGCTAACTCCATGTTCATGTCACACAGCATCATCTCTGTTTGATAATGCTGTGTACAGTTTTTGCTCCACTGACATTGCGAAGTTATTGGCTGGGTGTGTGTGTGTCATTCTACAGAAGGCATAGAGTAGGGGTGTCAAACATAAGGCCCGGGGGCCAGATCTGGCCCATCCAGGGCTCTTATGCGGCCGGTGAGCAACTGATGAAAGGGAGGAAGTGCTGGGGGGGCCGGTGAGCAACTGGTGAAAGGGAGGAAGTGTTGGGGGGGGGGGGAGTGGGCAGAGCCACTCTATTGTGGCTTCAGCACAGCAGAACAACCTCATCTGCAGCAGTCAAGCAATGTGGGATCATCTACCCAGCACTGCAGTGCTGCCTCTCTAGTCCGCCTATGTGGGTTTTCCTCTGCACCCCCCTCTCAGCCCATGGGGCCTTGCAGTGAGGATACACCAACTTGGAGCTTACCAGCTGCTGCCCTTTATACAGTTTCGATCTCTGGTACCTGGCATTATGTTTTATGGCACACATGGCCCGGCCCGACAAAGTAACATTTATGTCAGATCTGGCCCTCATAACAAATGAGTTTGATACCTCTGGTATAGAGGCATTCCAACTCTTGCTAATAACTTAACTGTATAATAGGGCATACATTTCGTTCATATATGTTGGGAGAAGGGGGGGGGTTGAGGTATTGATTTCTGTCTTGTCCAGTTCCTCCCCTCTCCACACATACATACAATTCTGTCTCCTGTGGGGGGAATAGGTACACACTACTATGGATTGAAGGGATGATGCCCCTTCAACAATTTGACACACCCCTCCAGTGAGCATTAGTCTTTCAAGTGTGGGTTGTCTATATGAAAGGAAAAGGAAGGAGTTGGTGTAGAAAGGTGTGAATCCTGTCATGAGTCTTCCCACTATGCTTTCTCTATGTGTGGAGAAAAGAATTAGCAGTTAGCCAGGCTGGACAGCCCTGATTAAAAATGCCTGCAGCAGGAAGGGGCAAGGAGCAAAACCACATTAGAGTAAAGCAAAGGAAAAGAAAGAAAACTAAGGAGTGAAGGAGTAGAATCATGTTGTGGCAGACTCAATGCAAAGCAAAGAAAAACAGAAATAGAATGGGTCTGTGTTCCACAACAGTGCAAGCCAGCTTGTGGCTGCTGTAACTTTTGGCACCTCCACTGCTACCTGTGAGTCAGCACTCTTCTGCCTTACTTGCCTCTTAAGACCACCAAGGCTGTCAAAGTCCCATGTCAGGATGAACAATCTAGTGTTACTTGCTTATGAGAAATTGCTCACAAGTAACATTAATATGGGTTTCTTAATAGACAAATATTTGTCGCTCTCCCTCCTAGGGAACTATTTTATGTTATTTTATCTAGAGTATTAGTTTTATATTTACAAATTGGTTATTTACTGGAGCCGGAACCCTCCTGAGTCAGCTCCTTTTAATTTTAGTCTGGCTTGGCTTGGTTCCCTAGGTTTTATCTTGTTTATTTTAGTGCACCGGGAAGGCTTTCCCACTTCTCTGTCTCCGACTCGTCCGTTTTCTCTGCTGCTATCTGTTTGCTGGACTGATAAGAAGTTAAGGCTGAATGCTTGCTGCCGCCGCAGACCAACAGCTGGCTATTTGAAGTGGAAGGTGAATTTATGAGTTGGGACAGTCAAGCCTCTCTTGTTTTAATTTTAATTAATGGCGCCCGGTAAACGGCCTAGAGACATGGACAGCACGAACACTCCTGCTCCTAAGCAGTCTAAGTTGGAAGACTTTTTTCTCCCCTCGGAAAATGTAAGTGGAACAACTCCATATAATGTAGAAACTACTAATCGGTTCACTCTTCTGGAGGGTCTAGAGGAGGAAGAAGGAGGCACCGAGCCGCATGATAGTAACATTACCTCCTCGTGAAAGAGTTCTCCAACAGCTCAGCATTGTGTGTCTGGTGGAGGAGGTGAGGGGGCCTGGGGCTCTCTGCTGAGTAATCAATCAATTCTGATCGCAAGAACTGTAAAAAGTATTTTTGAACGCGTGGAGGCAATTGCCAATCAAGTTGTTCAGCTAAGCACTCGAATGGAGGAAGTGGTGGAATTGCTTCAACCCAACAAAAATTTTAGTAGGCGTAACGGGCACCAGTTTCACAATCTTGTACAGCGGGAGCAGTGTGGGGTAGCAAGCAATTTGTTAGCAGACAGATGTCGGATGGAGGGAATGGGAAAAGACAAAAGGGATCACCTTGTCTTCAAACCCAACTGTATTGCACTGACAATATACGGTTACCCAGTTCCCTTTAAGAAGGCTCCTGGATGGGTGGGGCGGAGAGGGTGTATTGCCCATCTGTCGAGGCTATTGGGAATGAATAAGGCGACAATTGATCTTGAAAAGATCTTACACCTTAACCTACCGGACCAGACGCAAAAAGTTCTCCTTTCCTTTGCTTCCCCGAGAATTCCTTCACTAATTCAGAAGGATAAAAATAGACTTAACTCATGGGGAATTTACCCGGTGAGGGTGTTTGAGAACCTGGTGGTTAAACCTTTGATATGGAACAATGTAAATAGACAGCACACGGGCTTCCTTACGGAGGGCTCTACAGAGCCACCCAAGGTACAAGCTGAGCAGCCAATGAATGAGGAGATCAACACCCCTATGGAAAGCCTGTCTTGTCAACAGGAGGCCAATGGAAGTGACCTTTACACAGTATCCACAGAGAAGCAAGTACCGGAGGGTCATCTATTGAACTCCTCGGAAGAAGAGCTCCTGACCTCATTTGGGGATC
>NW_015168659.1:934109-967528 GCF_001447785.1 Gekko japonicus | reverse complement strand
CGTAGAGCTCCCGTGGCTCACCCAAGGCTTCACTCTGAAGATGCGCTGTAAAAAACTAGTACCTCCGAGGTACTAGTTTCCGGAAACCACGGGGCATGGGCGGGCGTCTGATTGCATTTCCAGTGGTAGTTCCGGCGCCCGCCCATGTCCCCTCACAAAAAGGTGGGGTTTTTCCCCAAGTCTCCACAAATGCGCACAAGCACCCAACGGAGCATGCACACACTTTAGTTTAAAAAAACAACAACCCCGTTTGCCCCGCGGCCCCACTTCTTTGCAGCGCCACAGGATTGTCCTGTGATTGGCACCTCCCCCCTAACCACGGGACCTCCATGGGACGTCTGCTTGCGCAACCGTGTGTTATTTTGCCCCGGGGCAAACAGCCACACTCCCCCCCCTGCATTTTCCGGCCCGTATGTAATGTAAGTAGCCTATCGTTGAGAGTGGCAGGGGGGGGGGGGGGGGTGCCACACTTTCTTAGAATGGAGATGCTTCTTGGATTCCTCTGTGCCTGTTAGCTGTAGCATGGGTCACACCAAGGACCTACATAAGATTTGTCCTAATATGTTGGTGATGTTTGTGTCTATTCTGTATGCTTGGGGAAGATGATATTATAACGGGCTTCCTGAATCTGACTGGAAAAGAATAGTGGTTCCAACCAACAAGGTCTTAAATTTATAAGGTACACTCTGCCACATCTCAAAAACACCCAGTTTGAGAATCAATGGGAATCCTAAAAAAAAAAAAAAGCTATCAGCAGTGGCTATGATTGCCATAGAGTTGTGAGAACTTCCTTTCATCCATCCTGAAACATATCAAATAGAATGCATTGGCTGTTTTAGTATGGTGTGCTCTCTCTCTCGCTCTCTCCAATCTGTTTGCTGTTTATGTAAAAATGTATTGAACGTATTATTTATAAAACAGTGACACGAGAAAGGATCAGTTATAGTTAAATGATAGAAGACAATACTCAAGCATTTCCGCCATAGGAATGATGAGGAAAGGCAGCCCTTCCTTCCATCAACAGACATGTGTTTCAAGGAAGAACAGAAATTGTCAGCAAATAGTCATGATTCTCAACTTACATGCTGCTTGTGTATCTGGAAAATGGGACCCCTGTCTTTCAGAAAAATCAGCACTTAGTGGTAAGGGAGCGTGGCATGGTACAGCCTGATCTTGTCAGATCTCAGAAACTTAGCAGGGTTGTTGCTTGGATGGGAGACCTCCAAGGAAGACTCTGAAGAGGAAGGCAATGGCAAACTGCCTCTCCTTTTCACTTGCCTTGAAGGCCCCTTGCTGAGGTCGCCATAAGTCAGTTGCGACTTGACGGTACTTACGTACATAGTAGGATTAGAACCCTTAGTAATGATCTGTAGCTCTTCGTTATTTACAGTATCGGGGGAGAGGGAACCGTGTGAAAAGATGCTAAGAAAAAGAACAGAATAAAGACAATATACAAATAAACAACTCTTAGGTACTATTCAAATTGGAGTGGTAGTAATACATGTATAGCATCTACAAATGTTGAGCAGGCAAGTACATGATAAACATATTTAGTATTCCAACAGGTAGCATTCAATGTATTTCAAGTCTTCCAACAGGTAAGTATACAAATATAGAATAAGTCCACAGTACAAGTACAAAGCAAATCTACAGACAAAGACTCCTGATTTCAAAACTTCGTTTCGTATATTCTTCCTCAGTAGAGGCTAGACAAAAATATTCATAAATCTCACAAAGCAGAACAGTCTCCAAGGGAGAAATAAAGGTATAGTCCTATTACCTGATTAGAGTACATCATAAGCATTCATCATGGGTTTCCAAGGTAAGTATCAGCCAAACTGCTTTCCTATATTTGTCCTTTTCTTTGTTCCTTTTTCTTTGTTATTTTGCATTGGCATGGACCAAAAGGGGTGTCTTTGCTCACTGGAGGTCTTTCCCTGTGTTGAAAAGGATCTCTGTGCATTCCACCTACAATGGCAGCACCCACATGCCACATAGTTTTCATGGGTCTCCAACTCTTGGGAGTTACCTTTTCAAGGAGTGTGAGCAAAGTCTGTTTGCACCACTTTGGATGAACTCAATGTTTTGATTAACAATTCAGTCTCTTTGGCCAGTGGTCTTTTGATGACCAGTCTACCAATCTGAAGTAGTTTCAGTTTGTTCATGGCCCCTGAATAGAAAGGAGCTAGACAAGTCTCCTGTATCCTCACATTCCAAGGAAGCTGACCATATCTGACTACACAAGTAAAGAACATACCTTCCCTTCTTAGATAATGACTATGCCCAGTTCGTTGATGAGGGCTGAACTGGGTATGGTATCCCTGAAAGCTAGGGCAAATGTAAGAATCCTCTCGTATTGGAGGAAATTTTTAGAACGACCTCAGGATATTCTAGGTGTACAAAGTTTTGGATTGCTGTTGAAATCCTCGAAAAGATTAGATGATCACTTGAATTCTATTTTACTGAAATACTCAATCCCCGATGACTTATTGATAAACGAAAACGAAAAGTCTAAATTGAAGGAATGGGTATTTAATAAGGATGGGCTTTTGAACCGACATGTGTTGGTAAGTTGTCGTACAGCCCCCTTGTATAAGATCTTTAAAAGAGATCATTGCAGGACTGTATATCTAGAGAAACTAACTACTCTGGAGCTGAGAAGGGCTTTTACTGCCCTAAGGTTCCACGTCATACCCTCAATGGTTTGTATTGGCCGCTTTCAGGGTGTCCCTGCCGCCTCCAGAATATGCCTCTGTGGTATGGGTGAAGTGGATGATGTCGTGCATTACATTCTGAGATGTTCATGGCATGAACCACTTAGGCAAAGGTTTGTTTATCCTATTGTACCTCTGTATAATGGAATTTCAGAGCAGGATTTGACCGTTTTCTTGCTCTCTGATATTGATGCACATGTTACTAGCAGAATGGCTTTGTTTGCACTGGCGGCGAAAAAGATAAGACTGGGTCTAGGACTTACTGTAAGTTACTGATGTATACTGTTGGTTGTGCTTTGATTTATTTTGTGTTGTTATGGCCAATGGCTAAGACAATAAACTAAACTTGAAACTTGAATAGACAAAATTTAATGTCCAGTTGGCAACTTCTACTTTAATTATGCATGACAGAAGAAGAGACGGGATTTATATCCCACCGTTCACCACCCGAAGGAGTCTCAGAGCATCTTACAATCTCCTTTCCCTTCCCCACCCCGCAATATACACACTGTGAGTTAAGTGGGGCCGAGAGAGCTCTTTTGAGAACTGCTCTTGAGAGAACAGCTCTGAAAGAACTTGTTTGACCCAAGGTCACACCAGCAGCTGCATGTGGAGGAGTGTGGGAATCAAACCTGGTTCTCCCCAATTAGAGTTTGTGCCTCTAACCACTAAACCAAGCTGGCTCTCCCTACACCAAACTGGCACTGTCTTCATGAGAATATTAGTATAATACCTTTTATTAGGATTAACACATAAAGTGGCGAGCGCTTGTAAATTCCCTAAACCCTTTCTTCAGGGAGATGTTAGCAGTGTGATGGCCTAAATGGAAGCCCCAGCCTGTAATAGACTTTTCAAAAGATGGAATAAAGATGTTGCGATGCAGCCTTGATTCAACTGTATGATGCAAAGATTTCAAGTTGCACCAAGAGCTACTGAGTAACAAGCACCATTGTGATAGTCTCAGGAGCCTCACTGTGTTGGTCTGCAGTAGAATTAGTTAGGCTTGAGTCCATTAGCAGCTTAAAGACCAACAAGATTTTCAGGGTATGGGCTTTTGAGTGTCAAAGCTCTCTGATATCTGATGAAGGGAGCTTTGACTCTTGGAAGCTCATACCCTGAAAATCATGTTGGTCTCTAGGGTGCCACTGAACTTGAATATATTCTTTGTTAACTCTTTATTAATGACAAAATGATTTTTATATACTCTTTGCCACACTCAGCAGAAGGAATGCTGCTTCCTATCGGTGTACAAATTATGCCACTTCCCAGGGAATGGTGACAAAGGTTTTTGAGACTAGCTTGTGTTGGAGGAACTTTCTTTCCTTTGCTGTGCTCCTACATAAGTGTCTTTTTCTTGTCTAAATAAAAGTATGTAAGTCTTCAGTGCTGTCAGGCAGGCACCTGCCGCAAGCAGCGGAATTCCTGAGAGGACAATAAAAGGTTCTTTCTAAAGTAATATGAACACAGAATTGTTTTGGTGCCTATTATGATGAATGAGTAATATTTGGATTCCCAGGTGTTTAGAATGAGAACTCCATCTGACAAAGAGAAATGATAATAAAACCATAGGGCCCATGTGGTGTGTGTTACTTTTTGCAAAAAGTGTGAGACAGTTTTGCTTTTGCTAAATTCATCCTGTTCCATTTTCTACTGTAGCTCCCCTGATTGGGGGTGGAGTAACTAGGGGCCAGTATTAGGTAGACCCTCAACTGGTGCTTTGAAAAAAATCTCCAGACTTTTAAAAAAGTGTCACCAACATTCAAGAAGGGAAGCTGGCACTATATAACCCGATCTTGTCAGATCTCAGAAGCTAAATAGGGTCAGTACTTGGAAGGGAGACCACCAAGAAAGACCCAGCAGAGAATAGCAATGGCAAACCACCTCTCTTGCCTTGAAAGCCCCTTGCCTGACCTGGGGTCACTGTAAGTCAGCTACAAGTTGATGGCACTGTAACAAAATACAAAGCAATGCAGGGGTCATTTCGTAGAAAAAGAGCTATGGGAACTCATTAGCATAACTCATTAGCATATGCCACACCCCCTGACATCAGGGGCCTGGCGGTGGACCTGCAAGGCCAGCGGGAGTGCGAGGAAGCCCCGCCAAGGCCCTCCCTGGCCCCAGGCAGGCAGGGGTGAGGAGAGGCGGGGAGGAAGCAACTTACCCTCCCTCTTCTCCTGCCTCCTCCTGGCTTAATGAGGGCTGGAAGCGGGGCGGCCGGAAGCAGGGGGCGGGGCTTCGTCATGTGCCCCGCCCCCTGCACCTCACCCGGGGAACTGCTTTCCCCCGCGTTCCCCCCCGAAATGACCTCTGAAGCAATGTAATAAAACATTAAAACAACACTAACAATAACTTATGAGGTTGAATTCCACAAGGGTTTATGAGTGTATTTGTGTGTGTGTGACTGTGCATGTGTACATGTGTATAAACAATAATAGCAATGACAACTCAAAATGGGTAGCCGTGTTCGGCCTGTCTGTAGCAGTAGAAAAGAGCAACCTCTGCACCAATATGAGTTTAGCAGTTATTTAGGCCATAAACTAAGTTGTTGCTCTTTGAGTTTTCTTCAAGCTTAATGGTGACTTATTTCCTTATACATGGCAATTTGCACAGCTTCTGGCCTTGAATAAATCTGAATAATATTAGAGCTGCCACAGACCGGCTTGCACTGTGACATTCCTACATACCATTATGTACACTAGCAAATGAGTTTGTGGAGAAAGAGTATTATGGACCAAACTAAACATAAGGTAAACAGCCATTTCAGATACTTGTGGCTACACTTTTCTCACTGCAGGCCAATCACGGACGTGGATGCCAGCTGACCACTCATCAATCCAATACACTAATCTTTCTCCACATAGACAAGTGAATCCTGTGTAGTCATTCAGAACAGGATGCACTGTACCCAGGAGTGGGATCATACCTGCTGCCCCACATACTCTTGTCTGTACATCCAGCCACACTTCTGATTCAGAAGTTCTGATGCAGTCCCTATGCAAGGATATGAACATAGGGTCTTCCAGGAACACTTCTTTTTCTGCATGGAGGATCACATATGCATGCCAGGCTCACAGAATGCATAGGTATTAGAGCATGGGGCCAGTAGGCATAATTCTGTTCCTTTTGCCCACATACTAAACACATAGTTTTTAATGTCTGCATAGAGCTATAATCCCAAAGGGGAATTTAATGGCCCTGTATCCATTGCAGAAAGGGGAAGGACTGGATACCACTATATCATACCTGTGTGCTTCTGAGTTACTTGTCTTACAACATCAATGGAGAAAAGACATAGGGGAGAGGCTGTGGCTCATTGGTAGAGCCTCTGCTTTGCATGCAGAAGTTCCCAGGTTCCATCCCCGGCATCTCCAGCTAGGGATCAGTTGATAAGCGACGTGAAAGAGCTCTGCCTGAGACCCTGGAGAGCTGCTGCTAGGGTTGCCAGACCCTTGGTCTGAGCGGAGGATTCCCTGATTTTCAGAGCTTCTGCCTGCTACCAGCCAGCTGGCTGGCAGGGGAAGCCCTGCCCCTGAATAGCCACATAGTGCAATGACGTCCCTGATGCAATGATGTCATGTGGAAGTGACATCATTGTGTCAGTGATGTTGCACAGCGACCCTCTGCTTTTTGGGCAAAACTCTATGGTTTGAACCCAGTTTTAACCATAGAGTCTGCCCAAAAGGCAGAGCGTCACCCCGGACATCACTAATGCAATGATGTCATTTCTGTGTGATGTCATCATGTTGGGGGACATCACTGCCCACTCCCAGACTGCCTCCCAAACCCTCCTGCTGGTGCTGCCAGTCTCAGTAGACAATACTGACTTTGATGGACCAGGTTCTGATGCAGTATTAGGACAGTTTCATGTGTTTATGTGTGTGATCGCTTTCCAGCAGTCTTCTCTGACCCTCCCTAAAAGCAAATTGGGGCTACAACTGAGAGAGTACAGCCTTCCACTGAGTTTGAGATACACTAGGCAGAGTTTAATATATTCATCAGAAAACCATTTCAGCTAGTGCTGAGTGACAGCATTGGATTAAAAAATTAAAGTACAAGTAAACCGTGGTGGCTCAGAGGTTAAAATGCTGAACTGCAGACTGGAAGGTTGGTAGCTCGGCAGTTCGAGACCCTAGTGCTGTGTGACGGAGAAAGCTCCCGTCTCTGGTCTCAGCTCCTGCCAACCTAGCAGTTTGAAAGCAAGTAGATAAATAGGTACCGCTTCGGTGGGAAGGTAACAGCATTCCGTGTGCCTCGGCATTTAGTCATGCCGGCTGTTATGTACGTGGACCGCCACCAGGGGTCTGCGGCTACAGGCAAGAGCTTAGTTCCTCCAGATAATAGGAACTTAGGATCCTAGTTCCCCCAGCATGAACCAATAGGAACTTTGGTGGGAAATTCAAACCCTCCAATGGGGCTGTGGGTGTGCTGGGTGGGTGTGTATACAGTTGGCCTTGCAGGGCCATTTTGCAACTCAGTGTTAAGCACAATAAACGTGTGCAAACGCATGTCGTTGTCCGAGTCCTCCATGCAGCGAACCCAGTACTTTTCAGTGGCAACGAAGGTGAGATTCCACTGAGCCAGGCCTGGCTCGCATCCCAGCGCAGCATTGAGCTTCGTTCTAGCCGACGTAACCGTGCCCCGCATCACTTCCAAGCAGCACTGCACCACGCACCGCGTCAAGGACACCACGCACCACCCCGCGCCAAAGCCATGGCCTCCGCTTGAGGGAATCTGGAGATCTTCGATCCAGCCCATACCAAACTCTGGGACTCATGGACGAACCAACTGACTTGCCACCTTGCCTACAATGATGTAACTGATCCAGGCAAAAGCTCCTGTGGCGTGAACACAGTCCACCTCGCGAAGAGCCTCCTCGCACCCTGGGCGATCCTCGAGTGTTCTTACAAGGAAATAATTGATGCCCTGATGAAGTACCTCACGCTGCAGCCAAGAGCGCTCGCCAGGAGGATTGAGTTCCAGGGCCGCATCCAGAAACCGGGTGAGTCGGATGCTGCTTTCATGGCAGCCCTGCGCCAGCTGGCTATGGACTGTGCCTTCACCAAGGTGGAGGAGAACCTCCTCACGTAATTCACCTGGAGCCTCAGCGACATAAAGCTGCAAAGGAAGATGATAGGTACCTCCAACATTAAGATCGATGAGGCTCTCCAACTCACCATCGCACACGAGGCCTCCCACCGTGACTGTCCCTCATCTGCATCTCATCTCGTGCTCCCCGGCTCAGCACCCAAGAACTCCGACAAGGAGGACGTCTGCCACGTCCACCTGCCCTCCCGCCGAAAGCCACCGGGACCTGCAGCATCGGGATCCGCCAGAAAAACCACCGGCCGTTCTACATGCGCCAGCTGTGGAGAGGCGCACAAGCATAAGTCCTGCTGGTTCCATGATGCTATGTGTCACACATGTGGAAAACAGGGTCATGTTGCCCGCATCTGCCGGTCCAAGGGAAGCCGGTACCAGCAGCCTCCAGCCCAGTCCCAATGCCAGGCTGCTGCCACCTATGAGACAGCAGCAGAAACTTCAGAACTCTACCTCCTCACCCACCAGCCATCCCTCCAGGTACTATGCCTCCCCAAACTATCTGCTACCCCGATAATCCAAGTAACAGTCTGGATCAAGGGGTCCCCCTGCCCTATGGAAGTGGACTCGGGGTCAGCGGCATCCATCATTTCGGTGAACACACTACACAGACTTTGCCCTAATGGGGGACCCCCACTTACGCCCCTCCCCTTTGAGTTTGATAGACTTCCAAAGGAACCCAGTTCCTATGGGGACTTTCAGGGTACTGTACCAGGGTTTTGAGGAACTGTTGGACTTGATTGTGGTGGAGGGAAATTTGGTCAGACTGCTGGGGCGGGCCTGGTTTGCGCTGCTGGGCATCACGATCGGGGGAGTGAATAAATGTGTAAATAGGGATTTTGCTGAGGTTTGCGGGGAGTTCCCCACCATTTTCAATGGGGCTTTAGGGTGTTATAAAGGCCCCTCCAGTTTCCTTGCAGCTAGACCCCATGGTGGCTCCTATCCGTATGTGTTTCCACACCGCTCTGCTGGCCATACGGCCTAAAATTGATGCGGAGCTGGACCGCTTAGTAGTGCAAGGGGTCTTAGAGCCTGTATCACATGCCATATGGGAAACGCCGATTGTCACCCCTCTTAAACCCAATGGTGAAGTCCACATCTGTGTGGCCACATGACGACAGAGAAGTCTTCGAACAGCACTGGCTCTTCAGCTTGGAAACAGAAAAGTACACAGACGGAGAGTGACTTCAACAAAGCGTACTTTATTCGATCAGGAACAAGAAGACTTAGGCCGGCTTATATTCCCCGAGAAACCGCCACCCAAAACACCCCCCACTTCCCAATAGGTTATTTACAGTGGCTGAGAGTCCCATAGGCTCTTGGAGTGGGCTAGGATCCGCATAGTCCATTGTCTCTTGGAGCGAAGCTCGATGTTTGTGCCTGACCACGTGGAGCCCAAGCCGGCCACGTGGTCTGGACTGGATACATTACAGAAACAGAGATGAGCACTGCCCCCTAGAGTCAGATTTGACTGGCTTTTGAGCAAGGAAAACTTTTACCTTTAAGCAAGAAACTGGGAAGCTGAGTAATTCTTGGCAACAGTAGCTGGTACAGTATTGTTATCACTGCATTGTAATGAGAAACCGTAGAGAATAAACATCTCTATAGCCAAACTCTATACCTAGAGAGTATAACTAGAGAGCACATTTAAAGTTCATGTGTAATTAAATACAATCACTGTGGAAGAGTATTTAATTGTGTTTTTCCACCACAAAGTATTAATTGCCTAAATTTCGTGCAATTAAATATACTTACCTTATTATCACATTTCCATATTTCATACGCTTTAGAGGTAAGTGATCTCTCCTAAATGTGGGTTACTTCTCCAATCTCTTAATCATTTTGCAGTGAGCCATTGCTCCCTCTGTCTCCAGAGCCCACTCCATCACATTTGCAAAGCCTGCTGGCATGCACACAGGCACATGCACACACATACCCAATTCTCCTTCCTGCCGCACACTCATTTCTCCTCTGCATTTGTATTCACATTCATTATATCACATTTTAGAGGCTTTCAGCTGCACTTAAATGTGTTTGAGAACAAATCAAAAAAACTTAGATTGATTCATGAGGATTTGCTGCATTTTAATTACGGCATGTGTTTTCGAGTGATTTAAAGGCTGATAAGAGCTCGAAGCAGCCTGAAATTCAGAAAGGAAATGAGGAACATGACATTTTGAAAAGGAAACCAATTTTCTTCAACTTAAACTGTAGCTCATATAAACCAAATTATAAATATACTGTGTGACTGTAATGCTACGGAGGGCCGCTTATGGAAATATGATTAGTAGTGCAATTTTCTCTGAGGTTTCAACTGCTTTTAGGGGGTTGGTTTTTTTTTTTTTAAAAAAAACTGTCTTTTAGTGCATCCAAACTCAAACAAACTCCCCTATTTATAATGAAAATGAAATGGCAAATCCAATGCAGGATGGCTGGAGGCGGTTCATCACCAACTGCTTCTGTGTCACAAGAGAACTGGGGGACCATTCTCTGTGCTAGATCCTTGGAGAGCTCTGTTGGAATTCAGGATTTACAAGACAGAACGTTAATTTGAACAAATACATAAAGACATTTTGATGGCCATGCAATGGAATTCTAGAGTGTATATACGGCATAAAATTCAATATCAGTGAATAATTCCTTGTTGACTAAAATAATAGGCTTAAATAGAAAAGAAGAAGGAAGTCATTTTAAAGCTTTGAATCTATTTCCTGAAAAACACAATAATTCTTTGGAACAGGAATGGGATTCAGATACAGTTGTCATTGCCAATAATAGACTTGATCCTTGGCCCAGTATGGTATTTCGGAACAGGGGCATATTTCTATTAGCATAGTAAAACTCAGCAAGACTAAACATAAGCTCTCCAGTCTAAAAAGTTAAAATCACACCAATCAGCTTTCTGCAGAAAGGGGCAGAAGTGGATTTTAGATGTTTTTAAAATGGCACTGATCACACCCCTAGCTACTGAAATGCAGAGAGAACCCTGCATGCACTCACTAACACTGTATTAGGAACACACATGTGGAAACTTTTGTGCAAATGGTGACCGTAGCTGGATCATGGAGATATATATTTTTTTAAAAAAGATTTGCCTATCTTAGAATCATAGAAATGGAAGGGATGAGAAAGAAACTGTCTAGATGTACCATGAGGCCAGAATTTCCACCCACTACTTCCAGGGCTGGTGTTGGTAGGGCTTCTGCTGAGGCTTACAGTCCAACAGAGCATCCAACTCTACTGAAAATGCTAAATCACTCTTCCATTTCCAAATGAGAGACATGTGGAAGGAGTCAAGGAAAGACAATGGAGGGATCAAACCAAAAGAGACTTACACTCTGATGTCCCTTTCAGCCACTCCTCCCAATTGCTATAAGTGAAGGTAAAGTAAAGGTTTCCCTTGCTCAAGAGCTAGTTGAATCCAACTCTAGGGGGCGGTGCTCATCTCCATTTCCAAGCTGAAGAGCCAGCGCTGTCCGAAGACATTTTCCGTGGTCATGAGGCTGGCATGACTAAACACCGAGGGGCATGGAATGCTGTTCCCACCGAAGTGGTACCTATTTATCTACTTGTAACTTCTTGCTTTCAAACAGCTATGTTGGCAGGAGCTGGGGCCAGAGACGGGCGCTCACTCCATCATGCAGCACTAGGGTCTCAAACTGCCGAGCTACAGACCTTCTGGTCTGCAGCTCAGCATCTTAACCTTTGAGCCACTGTGCCCCCCCCCAATTGCCATAGGTCCCTGCAATTTATAAGTGGCTTCTTTCTGCTCCTTCTAGACACAACAGAACCAACAAAGCTAGTGAAAGTATTAAAAAGTCCATGCAGAATAGCCATAACTGGAGAGGGGAAGCTAGACAAAGCACTAGGGGATTTTTCAAAATTCTAGTATAACCCTTTCCTGTGTTCTATCTGGAAGAGAAAAAATTCACTCAAGGCTTTTCGCTAACAAAGCAAGCAGTTTAATTATGCTCATTCTGATGCAATCAAGAACAGATCATGCTAGCATACTGAACCAAATTCAAAAGTCTTCTTTTATAGGATAGAACAGACAAAAGTTCAGGGTCTAAAATTCCAAAAGAAAGTTCAACAGTTCTGTTCTCAGACATAATACATTTTTACCCCCTTTCAGAGTACACCCTGCATTCATTCTAGGGAGAAAAGGAAAATAAACCCTTTACACATTTTTCATGGGAGATAAGGATGGAACAGACCCTTGACTGAGAAAAGGATGCTTAAAGATCAGCAGGCCAAATAACAGATTTACAGTGTTGGGGGGGAGGCGTAAAGGAGGATTATAATATATTTAAAATTTAGCAGGCCAACATAAACTCACAATTTAGAAGCTACTATAACAATCTCAATCTTACTTGACAATGTAACTTTCAAGATACATGTAAAATTCCTTCACACAGTTATGTACAGGAAGAGAATTGTGATTGGGGGAGGAATTAGGGGAGGAATAGAATGAGGGTTAGCCAGGGTTTACAGATTGAGAAGCTATCTGTGATGGATGGAATAAAAACTTGCAGCCAGTTCTGAGTTTACCACCACCACCTGCCAACAGATTAGCCTATGCCACTTTGATCACAGAGTAGAACAAAGAGAATGTGTCTTGGCTTTCTTAATACTAGAACTCTCAATCATGCAATGACTGAATGAATATGAAGCAGTCTGTCAACTTGTTGTGTAGCTTTTGGGTTCCTATGGGCATCTGGTTGACCGTTGTGGGAAACAGCATGCTGAACTAGATGGACCGTTGAGCAGATCTAGCAAGGCATTTATACTATCTGTGAAATCATTACGAAAGGCAATATTTTCTAATCACTACTACATGTTAGCTCTCAAATAGTGCTAATCAAGGTAAAGTTGCATGCTTCTAAGGGTGTGACAGTTTAGGATTTTATGGAAACACTGTAAAATCTAAATATAATTGCCTGTCAATTATCAAATGCAATCAGACACGAACAATTATTATCAAATATTAAATATTTAAGTAAAACATTAAATATAATCTCTTGTTAAATATTTATGTTGAATATTTGGCGAATGCCCAACATCAAAATTTGAAGAACAGAAATGGGAAGAAAAGGGGGGTAAATTCATTTCTGCTCCAAGTTTTAGTGTTTCATCCAGAAACAAATGTTATCGCAGTGAAGGAAACTCCTTCAACCACTACAAAAGATGAATCAGGCAATTAAATCATTACTTTGCAAAATCCAGCAGACAAAGCTTAGATAATTAACATCCCCTATATTAACTGGCATCAGATTAAATGGATTCATGTCTTTTGCCATTGATATGAGAGGTGAAAAATCATCTGTAACTCCTTACTAGCCATGTGCAGATAAGTTGCTTCTGAAAGACAGTTAATAGCTTTTGTGCATGAATAGTAAGTTGAGAAATGGAAGTAACTTAGAATGGCCTTCTGATAAAATGTTATAATTATATATGGAATATTACATTTTCTTGAAATAGGATAGAGGAGTCCTTAAATTATTACATATCAGGTGGCTGTAATTACTGACCTTTTCCACCAACAAAACATATCCACAGTGACATTTTGTAAAAGGGCTCTGGATTTCCAGGGCTTTGGGAGCTGAATTATGAAAATCATCACTAAAAATGACCAGTACTTAGCAGAAGCATAGACAGGCACATCTCCTTAACCAGTAGCTCCTTACAGAGCCCCACCTTATAGAAAAATAGCAGTACATCATAGTGATCCAGTGATGGCACACATTAGAACATAAAAACATAACCCATGCTGGATCAGGCCAATGGCCCATCCAGTTCACCACTATGTGTCACACAGTGGCCAAAACACAGGTGTCATCAGGAGGTTCACCAGTTGGGCCAGAACTCCAGAAGCCCTCCCACTGTTGCTCCCCAAGCACCAAGAATACAGAGCATCTCTGCCCCGGACATAGTGTTCCATCTATAAAAAGGTAAAGGTTTATCTTGCTTGAAAGTCAGTTGAATCTGACTCTAGGGGGCAGTGCTCATCTCCGCTTCCAAGCTGAAGAACCAGCGCTGTCCAAAGACATTTCTGTGGTCATATGGCCAGCATGACTAAATGCCGAGGCGCACAGAACACTGTTACCTTCCCACCTAAGCGGTACCTATTTATCTACTTGCAATTTCTTGCTTTCAAACTGCTAGGTTGGCAGGAGCTGGGACCAGAGACAGGCACTCACTCCAACATGTGGCACTCGGGTCTCAAACTGCTGAACTACAGACCTTCCAATCTGCAGCTCAGCATCTCAACCTCTGAGTCACCGCAGCCCCGTTCCATCTATACCTTGTGACTAATAGCCACTGATGGACCTCTGCTCCATATGTTTATCCAATCTCCCTTGAAGTTGTCCATGCTTGTAGCTGCCACCACTTCCTGCGGCAGTGAATTCCATGTGTCAAATATTCTTTGGGAGAAGAAGTACTTCCTTTTATTTGTTCTAAACCTACTGCTCATTGATTTCATTGTGTGCCTTCAAGTTCTTGTATTATGAGAAAGGGAGAAAAGTACTTCTTTCTCTACCTTCTCTATCCCATGCATAATTTTGTAAATCTCTATCATGTCACCCCCTCAGCTGTCATTTCTCTCTTTTTTTTTGAGCCCCTGGAGGTTTTTTTTTAATAAGACTACAAAACTATAACAGAAAAAAAGGAAGGGGGAACTACGTTTACAGGACAAAGAAAGATACCCACTACTAACTAAAATCCCAAGAGAGGAGATCTCCCACCCGCTTAACTACATCAAGTCTTCACTTCGTTTCTACCATTATAAACTGAGTCACATAATTATAGTAACTTTTTTCTTTAAGTCTTAAACTTTAACTGTCTTAATCAAGTACCCCCATTCATCCCATTTCCCAGTTCTCAAAGGCACAATTCAGAGTCCTTCAGCCTTTACTTCTCCTTTCCACATCTCTTCCACAACTTATAAGCATTTTAGGGGCTGCTGCCCCTTGCTTTGAGAGAGAATACTTTCCGGAAGAACCTGAGTCCAGATTGCCACTGGACTTACTGTCCATCTCTCCTTTCTTCTCCTCCACTGGCTCTCCCAGCTGGTCCCTTAAAAGTACCCGAGCTTTCAGGACAGAGTCAATCGTTTTATCCTCGATTTTGAAGGTGACACATTCTGGAGTTAGCCATCTGTATCCAATTGAATTTGTCTGAAGAAAAAGAACAAGGTCTTTGTATTTCTTTCTCCATTGTCTTATTTCAAATGGAATGTCTTTTAAGACTCTGATGACATGCTCTCCTCTCCCACTTTCAGGGGTACTCCAGAAACTGCTTTCAGGATTGCATCCCTCACATGCCTCTTCGAAAATCTTACAACAATTTCCCCAGGCAGATTGTTTTTCTTTATATAGCCTGATTATGATCTATAGACCACATCCATATCGCTTCACAACAATTCCGCCTTCATCTCTGTCACTGGGGCCAGCATTTCACTCATCATTTCTTTAAGATTCTCTCCCTTGTTCTCCGACATGCCCTGGAAGCAAAGAATCGTGTTAGCTTTTTCCATTTGTAATTGCAGCAGCTGATCTTCCTTAGAAATTTGCTTCCTTTCCAATTTTTGCACTTTTTTCTTCACCTTTTGGGTAGTTGCGTCCACTTCTTTCACCTTCTCAGAATTTTGCTTCATTATTTGCAGTGTCTAATTTATCTGGGTTTGCTGAGAGGTGATACATTGAGTCACCGTTGACATCTGTTCCTTGAAGTTATTCAGCTGTTCCAGCAGGGGGCGCATGGAATCTGCTATAATCATTGCCAACTCACTGGTAACTTCCGGTTTCGGACTCTCAGTCCCTTTCGATTTCAACTTTTTCTTTGTCCTTCTTCTCTGCCATCTTTGTCGCTTGTTTACTTTCGCAAACTTTTTAAAAGTCTCTGAATGTGCATTTAAATGCTTAGACTCGCTTTGGTAAGTACTTCTAGACAGTTTTCTTCGCCTTTTCTTCTGCTCCCCCCCCCTCAATCGCTCAAAAGCTCATGCGCATGGGAGGCATCTCTCCCCCGCTCGCCTTTTTCCCGTTCAGTAGGGTGGGGTGGGGAGCTATCTTTTTCCTTTCAAAACGCTTTAAAACTGACTCACGTTCATAATTGGTCTTCCGACCTCACTTTCGGCTTCATTCCTGATGCTCGATCTCCTGCGCTTGCCTCGGTCGGCGTCACTTAAGTCCATTCGGTCTCTCAGCATCAGGAAGATGCGCCTCAATTGTCCGGCATTCTGCCATCGAAGAGGCAACCTCTTGAAAGTTCCATGGCCAGGGTCCCTTCACCAGGTCCCTGGGGGGGTGACGAACCTGCGCACCCCCTCCTTCGGCTGGAGCACAGCATCATCCCCGGGAGGTCCGGGAGGTGAGTCTGCTAGCGCACCGCCATCAAACGGAAGTCAGTTGTTATTTCTCCAAGTCAAAGAGCCCTAACCTATTTAACTTTTCTTCATAGGGAAAGTGTTCTGTCCCCTTAATCATTTTAGTTACCCTTTTTTTGCTCCTTTTCCAATGCTATAATAACTTTTTTGAGGTGTGGTGAGGTACACAGTATTCCACATGAGGCTGCACCCTTATAATACTGGCTGATTTGTTTTCAGTTCCCTTCCTAATAATCCCCAGCATAGCATTTGTCTATTTCATTGCCATCGCACACTGAGTTGATATTTTCAGTGAGTTATCTACCATGACTCCAAGATCTCTCTCCTGGTTAGCTACTGTAAGTTCAGATCTCATCAGGTATTTATAGGGATTTTTAGCTCCAACATGCATTACTTTGCACTTGCCTGTGTTGAACCTCATTTGCCAGTTGATGCCCACTTGTCCAGCCTTGACAGATCTCTCTGAAGCACCTCACAGTTGCCCCTGGTTTTCACCACCCTGAACAACTTAGTGTCATTCACAAACTTAGCCACTTCACTGCTTACTCCCAACTCCAAATCATTAATGAACAAGTTAAAAAGCACTGGACCAAGTACTGAGCCCTGCGGTACCCTCCACTGTGAAAACTGCCCATTTGTACTCACTCTCTGTCTCCTGTTAATTAGCCAGTATTTAATCCACAAGAGGAGTTATCCTCTTATCCCATGACCACTGAGTTTACTTAGGAGCCTTTGATGAGGAACTTTATCAAAAGCTTTCTGGAAGTCTAGATAAAGAACATCTATTGGGTCACCCTTGTCCACATGCTTGATCACCCCCTCAAAGAACTCTAACAGGTTAGTGAGACAAGATCTTCCCTTACAGAATCCATGCTGATTCTTCCTCACTATTTTTAGTTCTTTTTCAACCCCCAACAACACACTTGTGATGAACTGCAGTACTGCCATTCTCCAGAAGTAATTCCAGAATTCACTTGAGTCCTGTGTTCCCTCTAAGCTGAGTTAGTGTGAGCTAGCTCACAGGTTTTTAGACTCCGGCTCACACATTTTTGTCTTTGCTCAGGAAGGATGACTCCAAAGCAAGCTACTGTATGCAGTAGCCAAAACGCTCACTCACAACTTTAATGTCGGTAGCTCACAAAGTAGAATTTTTGCTCACCAGACTCCATAGCTTAGAGGGAACATTGCTTGAGTCTGCTCTCAAAAAGAGCAGAAGGCTCCTTTTGTCCCATTGTTGTCCTTTGTTCCATAACATCTAGGGATATTCACTGCACAATACGATGTTATCATACTGTGAATTGCCAGCTCCAGGTTGGGAAATACACAGAGATTTGGGGGGGTGGAGCCTAAGGACAGGGCTTTGGGATGGGAAGGTCTTTAATGGGTTATAATGCCATAGAGTTCACCTTCCAAAGTGGCCATTTTCTCCAGATGAACTTATCTCTGTCACCTGGAGATCAGTTGTAATCCCAGGAGATCTCCTGCCACTACCTGGAGGTTGGCAAGCCTGTGTGAGGCTCTAGCTGGACAAATATTTTAAGTGTGCTGCACCTGAACGAGGGGCTGGATACTGTGAAAACTTTGACTCTTCTGAAGTGTATCTTCCTTTCATGAGGGAATAATGGGTCTCATGAAGATGCTGAGTTTATGAGCACAAGTAAAAAGAAGTGAAAGCACTAGACACAGGAGGGCAAAGACTCTAAGATCACCCTCCAAAAAAAGGAAGTCTGATCGCTGAAACTGCATTCAAACATCAGGACAAGCTGTTGAACTGTTAATTAGAAGCTAATTGAACTGGAGCCAGGCAGGACCACAGCTTGTTGCCATGCACACATGTGCCCCTCCCAACTTCCTCCTCCTGCCCTGAGCAGAGTACGGCAGCTTAGCACAGACATCTTGGCAATGTGGAGCTTACTTCCCAATCATTAAACTGGCACAGAATCCTATCTTCTAAAGATAAATCCCAGTTTGCCAAGGTGCCCATATGCAGATGTTATAGCATTTGAAGACTGATCAGGCCAGGAAGTTTTTTCATCAAACTGCTCAGAAGAAGAGGAGGGGAATGTGTGAGCATGGTAATGAAATCTACTCATGCCCAATGGGAGTTTAATTACAGCATATTTGACATCTGAATACAGCCACATTCTCTGTCTTGCAAGTAATTCTTTTTCTGTAATTTGCTTTTTTAGATATAGCCATTGATTTCTTTTACTTTCTTTTTTTCTCTTTTAAAAGAGGGGTTCAATCAATAAGAGCCCTTCTGTTTTATGTTGCACATAACAAAGTGGTGCTCTAGCAAGAGGATAGAAAGTTTCAGGAAGCCATCACCTGCCTCTGAGCATCTATAGAGTGAAATTCAAAAAAATTGCCAAACCTCCTTTTCTACTCATCCTCTCCTCAAATTTCTCTTTGACCAAAACAGAATTGATTTGAGACTGACTCCAAATTCCTAAAAAGTAGAAAAGAAATGGATTGTTGAATTTCAGGGAGGAACTGGATAAAAAGAAATCAATTAGGACTGCCAGGTCACTCCTGGTCACTGGCAGGGGATGTGGTGGTGTAGGGTTGCCAGATCCAGGTTGGAAAACTCCTGGAGATTTGGGGATAGAGTTTGGGGAGGACAGGGACCTTAGTGGGGTACAATGCCACAGAGTCCACCATCCAAAACATCCATTTCAACAGGGGAAGTCTGAGGATATAATTCCAGGGGATCCCCAAGATAATTTTTGTTAACACTGCTAGAAAATAAATGTCTGGACATGCAATGCATTTTCCTGTCCTTACTAGTGCCAGCTAATGAAATGGAGCATTTTGTAAGTCTTCCTAAGCACTATGGGGGAAGGAAAGATTGGCTGCTGTTTTCAGTGCCAGCTCAATATTTAGTTAATCCAAGCTTTAGGCCAGGCCATATCTAGAACTTAACTAACATTTGTACACAGGATTTGTTGTTGTTCAGTCGCACAGTTGAGTCCGACTCTTCATGACCCCATGGACCAGATCACGCCAGGTCTTCCTGTCTTCTGCCATCCTCTGAAGTTTGCTCAATTTCATATTCGTTGCATCTATGACACTGTCTAACCATCTCATCCTTTGTCGCCCCGTCTTCTTTGACCTTCAATCTTTCCCAGCATAGGGTTGCCAAATGCGAATCGGCCGTGAGTGGGGGGCTACCAGCCGGCATCTGTTGCGTGCACGCGCGCATCACTCGGAAGTGACGTTGCACGCTGGGGTGGGTTTTCCCCCGGCCTCGATTCCACGGGAGCGGGAATCGGGGCTTGAAAGCGGGGGGAAATCCGCCCCCCAGGGGCATTTGGCAGCCCTATCCCAGCATCAGTGTCTTCTCCAGTGAGTGCTCCCTGTTGTTGTTCAGTCGCACAGTCGAGTCTGACTCTTCACGATCCCATGGACCAGATCATGCCAGGCCTTCCTGTCTTCCGCTGTCCTCTGAAGTTTGCTCAATTTCATGTTGACACTGTCTAACCATCTCATCCTTTGCCGTCCCCGTCTTCTTTGACCTTCAATCTTTCCCAGCATCAGGGTCTTCTCCAGTGAGTGCTCCCTTCTCATTTGGTGGCCAAAGTATTTGAGCTTCAGTTTCATTATCTGGCCTTCCAGGGAACAGTCAGGGTTGATTTCTTTGAGGATTGACTGATTTGTTCTTCTTGCAGTCCAAGGGACTCTCAAGAGTCTTCTCCAGCACCATAGTTCAAAAGAATCTATTCTTCGGCGCTCGGCCTTCCTTATAGTCCAGCTCTCGCAGCCATACATGACTACTGGGAATACCATTGCTTTGACCATGCGGACTTTTGTTGGCAGGGTGATGTCTCTACTTTTTATCATGCTGTTTAGGTTCGCCATCGCTTTCCTCCCAAGGAGCAGGCGTCTTTTAATTTCATGGCTGCAGTCACAGTCTGCGGTGATCTGGGATCCCAGGAACGTGAAGTCTGTCACTACTTCCACGACTTCCCCTTCTATTTGCCAAGGAGTGATGGGGCCGGATGCCATGATCTTAGTTTTTTTGATGTTGAGCTTCAAGCCCACTTTTGCGCTCTCCTCTTTTACTCTGAGCAAGAGGCTCTTTAGATCCTTTTCACTTTCAGCCATTAGAGTGGTATCATCTGCATATCTGAGGTTGTTGATCTTTTCCCCAGCAATCTTAATTCCCGCTTGTGATTCATCCAGGCCAGCATTTCGCATGATGTACTCTGCATATATATTAAATAAGCAAGGTGACAGTATACATCCTTGTCGTACTCCTTTTCCTATGCTGAACCAATCAGTTGTTCCGTATCCGGTTCTAACTGTCGCTTCTTGGCCCTTATACAGGTTTCTCAAGAGACATGTGAGGTGGTCTGGTACTCCCATCTCTTTAAGGACCTGCCATAGTTTGTTGTGATCCACACAGTCAAAGGCTTTAGCATAGTCAATGAAGCAGAAGTAGATATTTTTCTGGTACTCTCTTGCTTTCTCCATAATCCAGCGAATGTTGGCAATATGATCTCTCGTTCCTCTACCTCTTCGAAACCCAGCTTGTACTTCTGGTAGTTCTCTATCCACGTACTGTTGAAGCCTAGCTTGTAGGATCTTGAGCATGACCTTGCTAGCGTGTGATATGAGTGCAATTGTGCGATAGTTTGAACATTCCTTGGCATTGCCCTTCTTTGGGATTGGAATGTATACTGATCTTTTCCAATCCTGTGGCCACTGTTGCGTTTTCCAAATTTGCTGGCAAATGGAGTGCAGAACTTTAACAGCATCATCTTCTAAGACTTTGAATAGCTCAGCTGGAATACCATCACCTCCACTAGCTTTGTTGTTAGTAATGCTTTCTAAGGCCCATTTAACTTCACATTCCAGGATGTCTGGCTCAAGGTCAGTGATTATACCGTCGTGTTTGTCAAGGACATTGAGGTCTTTCTTGTATAGTTCTTCTGTGTATTCTTGCCATCTTTTCCTAATCTCTTCTGCTTCTGTTAGGTCCCTACCGTTTTTGTCCTTTATCATGGCCAGCTTTGCATGGAACGCTCCCTTGATTTCTCCAATTTTCTTGAAGAGATCTCTAGTCCTTCCCATTCTATTGTTTTCTTCTATTACTTTGCACTGTTCATTCAGGAAGGCCTCCTTATCTCTCCTTGCTGTTCTCTGGAAATCTGCGTTCAGTTGGGTAAATCTTTCCTTTTCGCCTTTGCCTTTCGCTTTCCTTCTTTCCTCTGCTATTTGTAAAGCCTCATCAGAAAGCCATTTTGCTTTCTTGCATTTCTTTTTCTTTGGTATGGTGGTGATTGCTGCCTCCTGTACGATGTCACGAACCTCTGTCCATAGTTCTTCAGGCACTCTATCTATCAAATCCAGACCCTTGAATCTATTCTTCACCTCTACTGTATATTCATCAGGGATGTGATCTAGGTCAAACCTGAATGGCCTCGTGGTTTTCCCGATTTTCTTCAGTTTAAGTCTGAATTTTGCAATGAGTAGCTCATGATCTGAACCACAGTCAGCTCCAGGTCTTGTTTTTACTGACTGGATAGAGCTTCTCCATCTTTGACTGCAAATTATATAGTCAATCTGATTTCGGTGTTTCCCATCTGGTGATGTCCATGTGTAGAGTCACCTCTTAGGTTGTCGGAAAAGGGTGTTAGCTATGACCAGTGTGTTCTCTTGACAAAACTCTGTTAACCTTTGCCCTGCTTAATTTTGTTCTCCAAGGCCAAACTTGTCTGTTATTCCAGTTACCTTTTGACTTCCTACTTTAGCATTCCAGTCCCCTATGATGAGGAGGACATCATTTTATGGTGTTAGTTCTATGAGGTGTTGTAGGTCTTCATAGAACCAGTCCACTTCAGCCTCTTCTGCATCAGTGGTTGGGGCATAGACTTGGATTACTGTGATGTTGAATGGTTTGCCTTGGAATCAGACAGAAATCATTCTGTCATTTTTGAGATTTTATCCCAGTACACAGAATACCTTTAGTCAGATACTGAAATGAAGCTACAGCTGGACGTTAGGTGATGGCAATCCTTGTCACACATTACATTATCACATTATGCTTGCCAACACCATGAAGTAAACAAGATGTTCGTATTCCCCCTGAAATTCCCCAGATCCTCTTTGTAACTATTTGTGGTCAATACTATAAAAAATTTGACTAGAAGCAATTCTCATTTGATTCCATTTTGTAGAACACTTTCATCCTTTCTGATTATTTTTCTCTCATAGCCCATGGCAATGCTGGAGAAATGGTCCCTTTTCCCGTCACACAACAACTAATGTGCATTTAATCTCCCTCCGTTCAAGTGATAATGGATTCCAAACTGTGTACCTTTCCCAACAGGTGCCTGAAGTGCACATAATACCTTTTCATTACGTCAGTCAGTGAAACATACCTGGCACTCCTATTAATCTTCTTAGCATTTCAAAGGCAGTGGCAAAATGGTAATTTCAAGCTCAAGGCTAATGAACTCCATCTGCAAGTCCTGAGCACATATATGTTCAGTGAGGCACTTTGCTCTGGTTTTCTAAAGGCCAGACATGTTGCTCTTAATTAGCCCCAGAGATCTAATCATTGTTACGAAACCAGTGGGACCAAGCAGCAAGTAGCCCATTAAGACCATGTAGGAATGTTTGTACCAAAGCATTTTGATTCTTTCTCCTAATGATTGTGAAGCATCAACAGTGGGCATAAAGTGATATCAAATGGGATAAATGAGCACCAAAGTTATTTCTTTAAATAATCCTCTCTGAATGGATGAAAGAAGAATTGTTTGAATTGGAATTTGATGCAAGCAGAAGCCTTGAAACTTGAAAAAACATCTCTTATCCTTTTAAAGAACAATTCATCAGTGCATAAGAACATAAACCCTGCTGGATCAGTACAATGGTCCATCTAGTCCAGCATCCTGTCTCACACAGTCTCACACTGGATGACTAACAACAGGGCATAGAGGCCAAGACCTTCCCCTGATGTTGCCTTCTGGCTCTGGGATTCAGAGCTTTAGTGGCTAGTAGCCATTGATAGACTTATCCTCCATGAATCTAATTTATTTATTTATATTTATTTATTATTTCGATTTATGTCCCGCCTTGCCACAAAGCTGGCTCAAGGCGGCTAACAACATTAAAACATTAGAACAATAAATACATTAAAATACAGAGTAAATGCAAACAACAACCATTAACTGTGCCAATGATGATGTTGATAATAATAATGATGGCGGCGTACAATATACAGACAACAGCATTAACCAATCGGTGTTTCGTACAGGCCGAGATGTGTTCCGGCAGCCCATTCGTGCGGCAGAGATGTATTCCAGCGGGCCGTTTGTGCAGGCTGAGATGTATTAAGGGCCTAAAGAGAGAGAGCTGGTGTGCTGCCCTGCTGATCTGGTGTTGCACAAATATCATTCAAATAAATGTGCATCTCTTCAGAGATGTGCATAACTTCTTGTAGTAAGGATGCTAAGGAAAACATTAACATCTGTTCCTTTTCTTCTCTCTCCAGCTTCATACAAGGCCCTTGCATCATTATCTGCCAACTCATCGTTCACATGAGGATTTTCATCACGATCTCCCTTTGCTAGGGCAAGCAAAGCTTTCTGGAAGTCTCCGGATGTATCTGATGCAATGTCTTTGGCAAGATCTTTCTTAAAATCGTCGTGATATGCTCTGATACATTCTCTGATTTCTCTGTTGTTCCTTGTGGCCAGAATTTCAATTAAAGTGTCTTCATCCATTCCAAGCCCCTTCATGGCAGCCCTGAGCTCCTCAGCATCAACTCCCCTTTTAAAGCTGTTTATTCCTGTGGCCATCACTACATCCTCCGGCAGCAAATTCAACATTTTAATCACTCCCTGTGTAAAGTAGTATTTCCTTTTGTTCCTCCTGAACCTACTGCGCATCAGCTTCATTGGATGCCCTCAAGTTCTAGAATTTTGAGAGAGGGAGAAAAAATTCTCTTTGTCAACTCTCTCCAGCCTAAGCATGATTTTATAGACCTCTGTCATGTCCCCCTAAGTTGTCCCTTTTCTAAACTGAGAAGTCCCAGACTCTTCAGCCTTTCCCCATAGGAAAGGAGCTCCAACCCCCAAATCATCTTAGTTGCCCTCCTCTGTACTTTTTCTAGCTCTGCACTGTCCTTTTTGAGATATTGTGACCAGAACTAGACACAGTATTCCAAAGGAGACCACACCATAGGTCTCTACAGGGGCCATTTTATTTTCATTCCGTTTCCCTAATAATCCCTAACATAGAGTTTGCCTTTTTCATTGCTGCAGCACACTGGGTGACACTCTGATTGACTTATCCACTAGAACCCCAAGATTTTCTTCCCTCGCAGTCTCAGCAAGTTCAGACCCCATCAGCCTATAACTGAAGTTGGGATTTTTTTGTCCCAGGGTGCATCACCTTACATTTGCCAACACGGTACTTTATTATTTGCCATGTTGTTGCCCACTCACCTGATCATATGAAGGGCTCGACTACAAAGAAAACAAGAATCGCATACAAGGTAGGGTCAGTTTTCAAATGCCTGCAAACAGAATCATCTGTTTTCTTAATTGTGCTTAGAAGATGAGCCTTACTTTGGCCATCATCCAACACTAAAAGACCAGGGCTAAGCGGGTCTATTCAGAAGTCCCATTTTATCCACTGGACCATGGTCCCAGGAGATTGGTCCTGAGACAGCAGCCTGCACACTTGTGTTTAAGGGTTTAAGGATATACAACACTGTGTGGTGTTGTGGCCTTGGGATTTAGCATATAATGCTTCCAATGGACCCTTCTTTCCTTCAGTCCCACAGTGATGTCTCAGATCTATCAATATACCATTATCTATTCATAAGTTCAAACAATAATGACAAAACAGGAGTTTTTGTGGCTGAGCGACATCTATGATGAAGAAGAAGAAGAAGAAGAGATGAAGAGATTGGATTTATACCCCGCCCTTCACTACCCAAAGGTGTCTCAGAGCGGCTTACAAACTCCTTTCCCTTCCCCTCCCCACAACAGACACCCTGTGAGGTAGGTGGGGCTGAGAGAGTTCTTGACAGAAACTGCTCTTTTTCAAGGACAGCTCTTATCAGAACTACGGCTTGCCCAAGGTCATCCAGCCAGGTGCAAGTGGAGGAGTGGGGAATCAAACCCAGTTCTCCCAGATTAGAGTCCACGCACTTAACCACTACACCAAACCGATGCTTGGTATTTACCATAAACATTGTTTTTATTTGGTCTGGCTTTAATAGGGTTGTCAGGTCTGGGTAGGAAAATATCTGGAGACTTTGGGGGTGGGTCCTGGAGAGGGGAGGGTTTAGGGAGGGGAGGGGCCTCAGCATGGTACAATACCATAGAGTCCACCTTTCAAAGCAGCCATTTTCTCCAGGGGAGCTGATCTCTGTCAGCTGGAGATCAGTTGTAAAAGCGGGGGATCCCCAGACCCCACCTGGGGGCTGGCAACCCTAGGCTTTAATGAGAAACTAGAAGGATTCCTTTCTCTGAAGCTAAAAGGATTTAGAATTTTGTTTGCACCAGGGGTCCCCAACATTGTACCCCTGGGCGCTATGACATCTGCCACCAACTTACATGGTGCCCACCGAGTGATTTGTGAAAGTGGGTGGGGCCAGATAGGGGTCTTAACTAGCACTGCTTTTGATTGGCCATTGGAGATCTAATTGGCTGTACAGATTTAAATAATGTTTGGTGGCAGCTGCCATCACAGTGTTGGTTTTATTCTCTCTCACACTCCTCTTCTCCAGTGTATTTTAGAAATTACCCCTCTTCTCTCCTACACTTGGCTTTCATTTGGGTGTGTGGTTGGCTCCACCTCATGCAGCAGCATTTTGTGCTTGCACCCGCCACCCTATGTCAGAATTCTAAAAGCTCCCACAGGAACAAAAAGGTCGGAGACCTCTGGTTTACATTGTATAATTGTTATGTATTCTGGGTTTTGAAATACAAAGGTCCTGAATCTTTGATCTTCTTCAGTTCCTTCAGTTTCAGTGATTATAGAAGTATCAGCAGTAAATATTTATGTCTCTTGCACATATACACAGAGTATTCTAGAAGCCACTTCCATGTACTGAGATTGGACCCAGCTGATCTACCTATCTGACTATTCCAGCCATCTGAGCGGAACCGAGCTGGCTGATGCCCCAGCAGGAGAGAAGGTGCCAATCAGGTGGGAAAGACCAATGTTATCAGCCCCACATGTTATCTATATAGCTTGAATGTCCACACACTTTGCAATGTTAGGGAGTTTCACCAGAAGGAAAAAGATGTCTTGCTGCTGATGTTGCATGGAAATTTTCATCTCATTATGCAGTAATAAGCAGATACTGGGTGGTCCCCAAACTTTGGCTTGTTGCCATTTAGGATGCATAGAGTCTTTTGAGAGTTTCAGCTTCTATTGTCCATTAATATCATTTTGTGACACATTTGGGTTGTTGCATTTGGAACACATGTACACTGATATCAGTGGAAAACACATTCCCACCAGAACCCCCCCCCCCTAAAAATCCCTAAAATGAATGAAATCTCAGAGATACTCTGACCTTAGTGGTCCTCCCTGCTAAATTGTGGAAATTCAATGACCTTTTTTACAGATCACTGAGGTTCTGCATTATAGACTGAACAAATGGAGGTTTGAGTAATAAGTTTCTTTTCCCCATGCTCCCCTTCACATTAATTTAGTTACTGATTTGAGTCTTTTTACCCTGCTTCAGAAAAGGAGTACGACAAGGATGTATATTGTCACCTTGCTTATTCAGTTTATATGCAGAGTACATCATGGGAAATGCTGGCCTGGATGAATCACAAGCCGGAATTAAAATTGCTGGGGAAAAGATCAACAACCTCAGATATGCAGATGATACCACTCTAATGGCAGAAAGTGAAGAGGATCTCAAGAGCCTCTTGCTCAGGGTAAAAGAGGAGGGCGCAAAAGTGGGCTTGAAGCTCAACATCAAAAAAACTAAGATCATGGCATCCGGCCCCATCACTCCTTGGCAAATAGAAGGGGAAGTTGTGGAAGTAGTGACAGACTTCACGTTCCTGGGATCCCAGATCACCGCAGACTGTGACAGCAGCCATGAAATTAAACAACACCTGCTCCTTGGGGGGAAAGCGATGGCGAACCTAAACAGCATGATAAAAAGTAGAGACATCCCCCTGCCAACAAAAGTCCGCATGGTCAAAGCAATGGTATTCCCAGTAGTCATGTATGGCTGAGAGAGTTGGACTATAAAGAAGGCCGAGCACCGAAGAATAGATTCTTTTGAACTATGGTGCTGGAGAAAACTCTTGAGAGTCCCTTGGACTGTAAGAAGATCAAATCAGTCAATCCTAAAAGAAATCAACCCTGACTGTTCCCTGGAAGGCCAGATACTGAAGCTGAAGCTCAAATACTTTGGCCACCAAATGAGAAGGGAGCACTCACTGGAGATGAGCCTGATGCTGGGAAAGACTGAAGGTCAAAGAAGAAGGGGACGGCAAAGGATGAGATGGTTAGACAGTGTTATTGATGCAACAAACATGAAATTAAGCAAACTCCAGAGCACAACAGAAGACAGGAGGGCCTGGCGTGATGTGGTCCATGGAGTCGCGAAGAGTCAGACTCAACTGTGCAACTGAACAACAACACCCTGCTTCTCTCCCCAGTAAACCCACAAGTGGCTTACAAAATAGAATTTAAGTAAACAAAAGGATCCAAATGCAAAAGTAGCATACTGGTGCCAGTCGCAAGACTGCAGCCAAAGAGTCCTTTGACTCACACCAAAGGCTCGTGCTTCTGGCCATGGCCAGGTTAACTACCTGCAAGCACAGGAGAAACAGAAGTTCAGCCCAGACCTTATTCAGCTGCTGCTATCAAGGTATTTCCTTCCACCTCCCCCCAAATGACCGCAGTACCATTGCCATTTCTTTATTTGAAAAATGTATACCTCAGTGGCTCAACCTATGATTTCTGAGGCAGCTTAATGACACTCTCATTTTTTAAAATAAAATAATGGGAAACTTGGGGTTGAAAAGCCACAAAACAATCAGTCCTTTTTATTGTAGAAAAATTTATAGAGTTGCACAGGTTAAGGGGGGAAAGGTTTACGAATGTACTTAGGTGCACAAAATCCCAGGAGTGCTTACTGAGTGGAGTTTTAAATAAATAAATAAAGGTTACTGCTTTCAGCCAACAGTGGTTTCTGTGGCAGATATGCGTCATTAAAAGTCATGCATAAAATAAGGAAGTGGGGGAAATTACAATTAAAACGCTAATGATGAAAAATCACATTAACAATGAAGCTAATCCCAATAATGTCAGGATTTTCACTGTCATAAATGCTGAATGAGGAACAGCCTTCAAATGGTTCCATGAACAAATCCTATTGTCCCAGAAAGACAAAGCTGTTAGAATATTGTTTACTGTTAAAAAGTTATGTTATTTTTTGCCAAGCAAAAAGCCAATGAGATCAATAGAAATAGGGAAAATGCTAATCCTGAATATAATGTTATAGAAGTCAGATCCTGATTAAATATTTATTCATCACTAAAGCATCCTGTCCTCACCAATGGCTGGCAAGTCATATCTTCTCTAGAATATATTTCACTGTGTCGACTATCCTATTTATATGTGCCGGGTGAACCCTTACTCCTGTTAAGTACAAGTCTAGCTAGTGTGTTGCAGACTGGCCTAAAAGGTCGTTTGGAGTATCATACCTCACTCCCATCAGGTGGGGGCTTCATTTTATTTGTAATTTAGATTTGTGAATCACTCAATCCCTGAGTAGTCAGGGCTCAGAGTGATGAACAACAACAAACAACAATATATATATAACATCATAATAAAACATCTTCTAACAATTTTAAATTCATTAAAATTAATTAAAACACTTAATAGATGGTGTTAATAATTTGAATTTCAGACTGTGTCACCACCTCGTAGATGGAAAAGAGAGGAAGAAGAGGGGGAAAGTGGGGGGAAGAGGAGGCAAAAGGGGAGACAAGGGGAGTGCCAGACAAGATGGTACCCATTGCTGTCCTCAACCAAAAGCCTGACAGAACATCTCTGTCTTGTAAGCTCTGTGGAACTGCATCAGGTCCCGCAGGGCATGGATGCTATCTGGCAGAGAGTTCCCCCAGGAAGGGGCCAGGGCTGAAAAAGCCATGGCCTTGGTTGAGGACAGCCAGATGTCTTTTGGGCCAGGGATCACAAGTAGGTTGTTATCTGCAGAGCGCAAAGCTCTTCAGGGGACATGTCATCCAACTGTGGTCCAACTTTGGAACGTTCTCCAACAAATTCAACTGAATAGATTCAGGAGGAAGGAGGAATGGGTGATGTCTTTGGTTCATTAGGGGTGATGAAGAAAGAAAAATCCAGAACCTGGTGGCTGTAAGAAAATATAAAAACAAAATGAAACTAGACATAATAAGTAGCAGAACTTCTGAATATTGGTTTTTTTTGGGGGGGACACAAGAGAAGGAGGTTTTGTCCACTATGTTCTGCTTGTAGTTCTTCTGAGCCATCTGGATAGTGTTACAGCCCAGTACCTCTACAGCCATCTAGTGCCTCCTAATGCCCTAGAATGTAGGGTAAGAAACATGAAAAGACACTTCACATTTCAAACCCAGAGAAGGGATGCCATAAGGCCAAGGGGGAGAAGTAACATGGACCAGACTCTGAGTCTTAATGGTCAACTAAAATTACATAAATGTAAAGTGGGGCAAAAAAGATTCATCCAAAAGCAAACCATCCTAACTTGCTAAAATTGCAGATTTTGGCCACATAAGAATGGTCAGTGTTTGTAACATCAAAAGACAAAAATCCTTTAAGTCTTCTGTTATTCTTAATACAATGTCTAACATTTCAAAAGGAGCAATCTAGTCTCCTGCCCAAGTAATTTGTAAGTGCAAAAACTCATCTTCTGGCCCTGAGCCTCAATTCATCTGTAAGCAAATATTCAGAATATCACCACAATCTTGTGTTGCAGTTAGCTTTTTTCCCATGTAAACACTAAGCAAAGGAAATATATTTTTTTCTGAAGAGAAAAACTAGCAGATAAAGTTAATTTAATTTGACCCCAAAGATTATCACAGGACTTCCCTCAAACAAAAAGAAATTTGGTATACAAGGGTCATAAAAAGGCTCACTTGCTCCTCCAGACCGACTCCCATTACTACTCTAATACAAGGACAACAGGGTAAGCCAAAATATGTCTGAATATATCTATTAGCTGGAGATCAGTTGTAAAATGGAAAATCTCCAGGCCCCACCTGGAGGCTGACAACCCTATCTGCAGCCCAGCAACTTCTCACTCCCATCTTTTGCAGCACCCTTAAGTATAGGCCCCAGGATTCAGTACCCAATATTGTTTTCAGCCCCCATCAACTGCTATGTGTCTGTCTGTCTGTCTCTTCAGCTGCTCTTTTCTCTTCATCCCTGACACCTAGCACCCACACACACACACACACCTGTTTGGGTTCCCCAAAAGGGAATTCTACAGGAGAGAGGAACACTACTGTAAAATCAGGGAATAACCGCACTAGAACACGATTGCATTTATGAATTGCCACTGATTAATTGATGCTATTAAGTTCCTTCTGTCCACTTGTTTGTCAATAAAGTTTGCTATTTCTTATTAGAGGTCTCTTTCCAATCTGATCTATATCAGGATAGGGCATGCTGTCATGTACACACCATCAAATTTTCCTAAAGAGCTTTGATCTTGAAGGCAGTCTGGTCTAATGAGCTCCTCTTTTTTGACTGACCAATTCAGTTATATCTGTGTTGGCACTGAACCGGCATAAAGATAGGCAGGGGAGGTTGCCCGCTTTGGCAGGCAACATCCCACCTATTGCCTCTGTCTCCCACCGCCACTCTGTAGGGTGGTGGGAGAAATATGGGGTGAACTAAATGGCATCACTCAAAACCGCCACACCACTTTCAGCTGCACAACCAGAAGTGATGTCAGTGTGTTGCAGGATGCTGTAGGATGGTTTTTACGGCAACCCAATACATGGCCCAAACTTCATGTTTTAATGTCTACATATGCATGCACAGATATCACTCTTAACATTTTGGGGAGTTCTTTATGCCATTTGTTTTAAGGTCAGATTTTTCTGTAAATCTGAGTATCTCCCTCCCACTTAGGGTGTTAAGTGCTGTCAAGTCATTTCCGACTTATGGTGACCCTATGAATTAATGTCCTCCATAACACCCTATCATTAATGGCCTTGCTCAGGTCTTTCAACTGAGAGCCATGGCTTTCTTTATAGAATCAATCTATCTCATGTTGGATCTTCCTCTTTTCCTTCAACTTTTCCTAGCATTATGGTCTTTTCTAGTGACTCTTGTCATCTCATAATGTGACCAAAGTACGATAGCCTCAGTTTAGTCATTTTAGTTTCTAGGCAGAGCTCAGGCTTGATTTGATCTACAACCCACTTATTTTTCTTTTTGGCAGTCCATGGTATTTGTAAAACTCTTCTCCAACACCACATTTCAAAGAAATCAACTTGCAGCCAGCCAGTTCGGTGTAGTGGTTAAGTGCGCGGACTCGAATCTGGGAGAACCGAGTTTGATTCCACACTCCTCCACTTGCATCTGCTGGATGACCTTGGGCAAGCCATAGTTCTGGCACAGCTTTTCTTGAAAAAGAGCAGTTTCTGTCAGAGCTCTCTCAGCCCCACCTACCTCACAGGATGTCTGTTGTGGGGAGGGGAAGGGGAAGGAGACTCCTTTGGGTAGTGAAGGGCGGGGGTATAAATCCAATCTCCTCCTCCTCCTCCTCCTCCTCTTCTTCTTCGTCCAACTTTTATACCATACATAGTAAAACAAAGGTCCAAAATGTAGCTGGGGCTACATTTGTGGACTTTTGGTCTGCATGGTGGCAAGCCCTTGGTTATTAGATATAATGATATGACATCATTTATGATGACATGGTAATAAAACTGATTGACTGTTACAAAATGACATGGTTATTTGATGTTGGGAAAGTGTTCTTGTTCATTAAGAATTGAATCGAGCAATTCCATAATATGTGAAAATATCCCAAACTAGGCCATTTAATCACACACTGCTACACCTTGCCAGAGCAAATCTATCATGATTTCATGATCTCGGAAAACACTTTTATTTATAATTACATAAGTCTTGGGAAAGTTTTCCGGGAATGATTGTCCAAGACAGAGCAGGTAGAAGCTTTGTTGGCTTTTCTTGTGAAGAAAATGGTTTCAGATAACATAAAAATCACCCAGACTAAGGACATGTCTAGCATCATGACAACTAATTTTATGTCATCTGAAAGTCTACTTTAATTCAGGTTAAATGACAAGTCAATGAGATTTTTGGAGTTCAGACCACATCATTTGGCCTTGAGTTTAGAGTTATACGTACTTCTGACACCGCACTAACAGAGTTATTGAAGTCTGTCCTTTCTTTTCCTGATTAATTAGTAGGGTCTGATACAAAATGATATTTGTTATCTGGGCAGACAGCTGTTTTGTTTAAAGTCTATTGAAACAATACCTAGATCATTGTAAGAGCAAATGAAACTTCAGCATCAAAGGTCTTTTACCTTTATGTCCCAGTAAGAATTTTAGATGAAGACCATTCTATAAATCAGTTTCTTCATTTTGAGCATTCAGGGTTCCTGTTGGCTTGCAATTTTTTTACAGCAAATTCATAACAACGAGCATGAAGGATACCTGAGATAGATAGGTATAATAATGGAAGGGATACTTCCGGTGGATGGCGGCATGCTGAGCAGTCGCATCTCGCACGAGCGGGAAGGAGGGGGTATGCAGGCTCGTTGCCCCCCAAGAGGCCCGGCGAAGGGCTTCTAGCCATGGGGCTTTTGAGAGGTCACCTCTTCACCAGCGCGATGCTGGGGAATTGAGGCGCCTCTTTGCCCCGATGGTCCCTCCTGCAAGTGTCCGTATGGAACCTAGTGATGCTGACCGGGACAAGCACTGGGGATTGAGTGGTCGAATTAGAGACTAAGTGAGGTCGGAAGACCAATATGAACGTGAGTCAGATTAAACCGTCTCTGACAATTTAAAAAGAAAGCTCCCCACCCCACGGACCGAGAAGTGAAACAAGCAGGGGGAGGGGCCCCTCCCATGTGCATGAACTTTTAAGCGAAAAAACGGGGGGGAGTGGAAGCGAAAGCATTGAAATCTGTTGAGAAAAACTTACCAAGGCGTGTATAAGCATTTGAGCGCACATTCAGAGACTTTAGAAACTGC
>NW_015168659.1:916699-934042 GCF_001447785.1 Gekko japonicus | reverse complement strand
GTATATATAAAAAAGAATAATCTGCCTGGGGAAATAGTAATGAGATTCTCAAAGAGACATGTGAGGGACACTATCCGGAGAGCGACAACAGGGACAACCTTGAAAATCGGGGACAGCACCATCAAGATACTTAAAGACATTCCATTTGAAATAAGACAAAGGAGAAGGAAATACAAAGATTTAATCCTTTTTCTTCAAACAAATGCAATCAGCTACCGGTGGTTGTATCCAGAGGGCGTAACCTTCAAACTTCAAGATAAAAAGGAAAAGATTGACTCTGTTTCCAAAGCACGGGACTTTTTGAAAATCCAGATGGGCGAGCAAGAGAAAGGTGATAAAGAGGACAGTAAGTCCAGTGGCGAGCTGGACTCGGGGTCTTCTAGAGAGGACTCTCTGTCAGAGAAGGGGGCAGCGGCTCCTAAAAGTCCTTATAAACTGTGAAGAAGACAGGATAAGAAGAAATGAAGGCTGAAGGACTCTGTATTGTGCCTTTGAAAAAGGTTGGTTGTAACGAGATGCTTTGGGGGTTTTCTTTTTAACAGTTAATTTAAGATTTAAAAGCTGTATTAGCAGACCTGACAAAGTTCAAAAAATTGTTAGCGAGTTTAGAACTGACTTTGTACTTAAGCAATTCTGAGGATCTCCTCTCTTGGGATTTTAGATAGTAGTGGGTATTCTTTTCTTTATCCTTAATTGTAGTTCCGTTCCCTTATTTTCATTGTAGATTTGTAGTCTTCAGAAAAATGTAATTAAAAAATCCCCTTTGAGGGGCCGAAAAAAATAATAATAATGAAAGGGAGCTGGGATATTTGTCATAACCTGCAGTTTACTTAGCCATGGTTTGACTTTCTGACTCATTTCCATATACATGCTGATATCTCACCCAGTGCAGGTAAGTTCAATGCAGTAAAAATCTACTTGCCACAGGCTTCCAGTTTGGCCAGCACATATTATGCATGCATCTTACTGCCACAACTACATACAGTTAAACAGTGTTCCATTTGTATGTTTATTCCTAGTTGAATGAAAAACCACATGTGCTTCAGTGTATGTAGTTCATTCCTTGCCTCCAGTTTATCAGCCAGCACAGTGCATACAGAGTCCAGTTAAAAAGTGGTGATAGCATCAGTCAGTTGGTTCAGGACTAGATTTAGTTCCTCCTTACTACCAAATAGCTGATCAATGCAATTATTTATTTTATACTTGGTCATTTGAGCAATGACTTAGCAATTGAACAGGGGCACAATTGGATTAGAGCCTTTACCAGAGGAGGACCTGCAAGGACTTGTGGGGGCATCTTATTTCCCCCTCCCTCACTACATCCTCTTTCTTGTTCCTGAAAGCCTCCATAGCCTCTCCCCTTATTTAAATTTTTCAAACTTTATTGGATTCAAGATTGCGATACAAATCTAGTGAAAACATCCATACAGATCCTTCCTGCCTTCCTTCCTTCCTTCCTTCCTTCCTTCCTTCCTTCCTTCCTTCCTTCCTTCCTTCCCTCCCCAGCAGCCTCTTCCCAGGGAAAACTATGGCCATTTGCAGGGTGAAATTGCCTGGACTTGCAAGGGGCACCTCACTTTCCCCTTTTATTTGTTTCTTTGTTTAGTCCTGCAGCCCCTCTCTACACTATTTCTTCTTTCTCTCATCCTAGGAACTCCTATATCCTCACCTTTTGGTGTAGTGATTAAGTGCACAGACGCTAATCTGGGAGAACCGAGTTTGATTCCCCACTCCTCCACTTATAGCTGCTGGATGACCTTTGGCAAGCCATAGTTCTGTCAGAGCTGTTGTCTCAAGGGCAGTTCTCTCAGAGCTCTCTCAGCTCCACCTACCTCACAGGGTGTCTGTTATGGGGAGGGGAAGGGAAAGGAGTGTGTAAGCCACTCTGAAACTCTGAGTGAAGGGTGGGGTATAAATCCAATCTCCTCTTCTTCTTCTTTCCCTGCTTTCTTATCTCCTTCACATCTACCCACCAAGCTACCTTTGATCTGCCCTCCCCATCTTATTTATTTATTTATTTTGGGGACCCAATGCAGCTTGCATCATTTCCCTCACCTTCATTTTATCCTCACAACAACCCTGTGAGCTAAATTGGGCTGAGAATGTGTAACTGGCCGAGTCAGTTTCCACAGCAGAATGGTGAATTCAGGATTCCAGTCTGAAACTCTAACTAATACATTGTACTTGCTTTCATGGGTTGGCTGCTGTTGAACAGTGGCAAGCAGCCAGTCCTGGGATAGTCATGCAAGTTGGGTGGTATCAAGTCCCACGGTGGTTGCTATTGCACCTGGCCGCAATGAGTTCTCCTTCAAAGGACAAAACAGTCCTGGAAAGGGGTCTAGCCCCTCCCCCTGCCATTTCCTGGAAGACATCAAGCCTGGAATGCTTTCATAACAGTTATGGTTGTCTATTAACAGCCACTTAGGGCATCTGTTTATGCACTCTTTTATCATTTGGGAGGGCTCATGTTGTTTTTTTAACGGGCCAATGTATTTTTCTGCAAACCAGAGGCATTTTTCAGTTTTGTCAAAGACCTGTTTTGTCCATTCACTGCTCCAATCTCTGGATTTAAGTATTCTCAGATAGGGCCACACTTCACTATCAGAATATATGATGAATACATGTAAAAAAGGTAATGCATGAAATAGCCCTCAATTCTAGAAATTAATATGGGCCATGTTTTGTACCCCTTGGAGAATACCAAAGACAATATCCTAATGCACACCTTGTTTGTCCTTTACATAATACCAAGGTTCCTTACCCTTCCCTTTAAGTCAGTGGCTGAACACTAGACAAGGCGATGCCATGCTGATTTCTGATGACCAGAAACATGTTGTTCATAATACCACTCACATACTTCAGAGGCTGAGAGCTGTTAATCACCTAATGTAGAAAAAGCCTCCCATGGTTTTTGATCTGTGTTTCTGTTGAATCTAAGAAAAGATCAAGAGACCAAATTTGATTAGCATATAATAAACCTGAAAGAACTTTGTGAAAATCAGTAACTTCAGTGGAGTTACACTGAAAGAGACTGACTGTAATGACTCAAAAATAAAATTTAAAAAAACAACAGCATTTACCTATTATTCACCCCTTCTCACTCTTGAATTTTGTGATATTTTTCCTTCCAACGTTTTAGCTGTTCTCATTTCTGTGAGGATTCTGGTTTTGGCAAAAAGATTTAATTTTCTAAGTTGTTAGCTTTATCATTTAAAAACTTATAATAGCACATATAGGTGTGCAGCAGACAAAATAATAATTCATATTGTATCAGTCAGAATCACTCCACCGTCTTAATCTTTCATAATGGTTTTTCTGCAGCTTCCAATTTTCCTCATAGTAAAACAAATTACTTAGCAAATGGAATATCTTCTTGTCATAATAATTTAATATTAAAATGTCAATAAGATTCTGGTACACACAGCAGAGGGCATAAAGGTACAGCAGCAGAGCAAAAATAAAGTAAACTTAATAAAGGAAGGCAAAGAAGTACAACAGGGACAAAGCTAGCTTTGGTATCTGATTGGAAAAGATGCTTCTATTCTGTTAACAAAAAACAAGGAGTCTAATGGCACACCTATCAGTGGAATACAGCCCAGTTCATCACACAAAGAGAGAAAAATGTAAACTGCGGTGTCAGAAGGCAAGGAAATACTCTCTTTCTTTTATATTAGCAGAGATAGATGAAGAGAGAGACTGATAGACAGACCACATGCATGCCAACCGAGGATAATACCACATATCTGATGAGGTGGGGTATAGCCTATAAGGTGTTGCTAGACTTTCTTTCTGTCACTGATGTACCAAAAAGAAGAAGATATTGGATTTATACCCCACTCTTCACTCAGAGTGGCTTCCAAACACCTTTCCCTTCCCCTCCCCACAACAGACACCCTGTGAGGTAGGTGGCGCTGAGAGAGCTCTGAGAGAACTGTCCTTGAGACAACAGCTTTGACAGAACTATGGGTTGCCCAAGGTCATCCAGCAGTGGCAAGTGGAGGAGTGAGGAATCAAACTCGGTTCTCCCAGATTAAAGTCCGTGCACTTAACCACTACACCAAACTGGCTGACTATCCCTCTGGAACTGATTCTCCCCAAAACTGCCAGTATTGTACATAGGGATGTGTAACTGCTTAATCAGGCTCTCACCCCTAAAGGCATTTGTTTTTAAAGAGACATGGAGAATTGCTGAAGTATATTAGTAACAGATATGAAGAAAAAGATTTTCCAGGAAATACGTATTCTCTTTTTTTACCTCATTTTTCTCAGGGGACTAAGGTGATGTGAATGACCACTGCCATTTAGAGTAGACAATATTGACCATGATAGAACAAAGGTTTGACTCAGTATAAAAGAGCTTCAGGTGTTCATCAGTAGTAATCCAGATTAAAATGAGAATTAATTAATCCCCTTTTACTACTGGAAGTAAATGCAATTGGAGTCTCTGGAAACTCTATGTTAAAACCACAGAGTTTTCAGAGATACCTAGAGAGGACTGACATCACTTAAGGGTTTTCCCCAGAAGTGGCATCAGTTCTCTCTAGGAATTGCTGGAAAATCCAGTAATTCCTAGAGAGAATTGATGTCACTTCCTGGATTTTCCTGGAAGTGATGTCACGCAATAGCCCAACTGCCACTTTTTAATTTTTACCCCACGCCACTCAGCAGTGACAGGAAATAAGAGATTGAGGTGGGGAATTCCCCACCCCTGCCAGGGAACTGGCAACCTTAACTGGTGTAACTTAATTAGGATTGCCCTGTCAGAGGCTTTTTTAAATCTAAGGTTGACCTCCAAACTAATCAGCTGTTTTCAAGATTCCAGAACTATTCTAAGAACAGCAGTTTGTTCTTTTCAGAATTAGTTGTTCAGTTTAGAGATGCAAGGCAGTTTCATCTTTCCAGAACAGATCACTCTATATTATTTTCTATATTATATTCATCCATCATAGACATATTTCTCATGTGTCTAACCTCACAGCTGTTCGCAACATCTCTCATTATTTTAGGATTTTAATTAATGTACCATTCCATATCAAAATGTTGCTGTTAACTAAGAGCAGATCCAACAAACCCCGTAAAACACTCTGAATATAGAAACCAATATGTCCTATATTGATGGTCTTTAAATGCTTTTCAGTCCATCTCAGACACTTATATCCAACTGATTTAAAAACAATTAGTTTTTCAATCAAACTCTTGTGAGGCTTGTATAAAATAATTTACTGTGGAGCAAATTCTAATGCTGTGGTCACACATACTAAACAATCCACTTTCAGTGCACTTTCCAACTGGATTTTACTGTGTGAACTGGCAAAATCAATTTGGAAAGTGCATCGGAAGTGGATTATTTGGTGTGTATGATCTCAGCCTAATAAGTTGCTATATAAAATTATTTAGTGTGTGTGATCTCAGCCTAATAAGTTGCTATATAGAGGTTTCAACTGGATTCTCTTGTGGGCTGCAGTCACACACACACTAAATAACCCACTTTCAATCCACTTTCAGTGCACTTTCCAACTGGGTTTTACTGTGTGAACTGGCAAAATCAATTTCAAAAGTGCATTGGAAGTGGATTATTTAGTGTGTGTGACTGAAGCCTTAAAAGAATGATGGCCCAAGGGGGCGATATAAGTTGTCACTCCTTGCTGTGGCCTCACACCATGGAACCTTTCTGCTTTTATGTAAGGGCTACCCTCCCAGTTCCTCCCTGGCCACCTGCATTACATCTACGCACCTGGACAATTCATACAATGCTTAGCCCACTCCTACACCTCTGTGCCTTCCCAAAGTGAGAGGTCTGGGGTCTCTCCCAGTCCCTTATGCCTGCTGCTGGCCTCACCACAGCCCTTGGCTTGCCTCTGTAACCCTTCCTCATCCTGGTATCTTCCACAGCTTCTGGAACCTCCCCTGCAGTTGTTTGCTTCCTTGGCCTTTCTCTCCATCATTCCTACTCTCTCCTCATCTCCCCAACTGCAGTCAGTTGACCAAGTCTCACTCTCCCAGCAGTGACTGTGGCATCACTTCTGGCTGGTTCTTTTTCTTCCCATCAAGCCACAGAAAGTGTCTTACTGCCACTCAGGCCCCACCAGCCCAGCTTGCTAGCCACAGAAGTACTAACCACAGCCAATTTTGATTAGCTTCTGAGATCTGATGAGACTGGGCTAGCCTGGGCCATCCCAGTTGAAGGCATTAAAACATTTAAAAATATCATATATATATAATTTAAAACATTTTAAAAACACATGAATGCATATAAGCACACAAACTGGGAGAAGGATGAATAAGATTTAGCTGAAGAAATGCCGAACAAAACAAAAAAGAAATGCCGAACAAAACAAAACCCACTGACGAGAAAAAAGATAGAGGGAGATGGACAAATCTCCTGGGAAAGGGAGTTCCAAAGTTTCTGCACCTTGACCAAGAAGGCCCTTTCTTGGGTCGCCACCCATCTAGCCTCAGGTGGTGAGGGCACCCAAAGCAGGGCCTCTGAAGTTGCCACACACTGAGGGTTTAAACAATATTTTTTTAAAAAAGTATGGAATTGTCATGGCTTCCTCCCAAGGTATCTTGAGAAAGGATTTTATTAGAAGATTCTTAGCATCCTAGGAACACAAGAAGTTCCAGAACATCTGGACATGGCACAAAAAATATGTCATTTGTATTTGTTTTCCAGGAAAGGGCATCCACTTATAGGCTGCAATCACACACACTAAATACTCCACTTTCAATCCACTTTCCATGGACTTTACAACTGGATTTTACTGTGTGAACTGGCAAAATCCAATTCGAAAGTGGATTGAAAGTGGTTTATTTAGTGTGTGATCTCAGCCATAGAATGAGGATGCAATGAACTGGAGGAAGAGGAAAGGCATACATGTATCTGAACGGGAAAGGTATTTAAATAGGAACAGGGGAGTGTCTTTCATGGTTGTACAAGAGGAGAATCTTATGTCACTCTGAAAGAAAGCAAAATAGCTCTACTCATAGAGTGCACTTCATAGGGTTGGCTCTAGCAGATAAAACCTGCTGAAGGAGTTGCTGGAGTTCATGTTTTTCTTCCTTCCCCTTTCCAAAACAGTCTGTCCTGAAAATTCTGTCTCTGGTCCAGGATACTCACACAAACAAAATGTATCACAGAATGAGGTATCACAGCAATGAGGGGGAATGAGGTACAAATCACCTCCTTTGCCTTCTTCTGCTGGCAGTGGCAACAGTGGAAGAAGGAGACTATTTTACCTCATTCCCGAGTTGCTGACTGCAGAACTCTGTACTGTTGTGCATTTTACTTATGAAACTCACATAGTCCTCAGAGAGGATTTTTGGGGCAAACATCAGGCTCTGCCAACTCTTTCCATGAGCTTTTCTGCTGGATCCAACCCACAGTGTACCTTTTATTCAATTTATTCCAATCTTCCACCCCCATCCCCTTTGGAAAGTATTCAAGTATTAATTATTAATTAATTGCCATTCTTTTAAATAAACCATGCTTTGGAGTCAATAGATGTGATGATTAATTGATGAAAGTACAATTAAGTCCAATCGATGCATCACCCCCACAAAGAGAATGAAATCCACTGCTGTGGGGAATGAATGTTTTCACCTACAGCTTTTGTACAAACATCTCTGTTATATGTCAGCACCAAGTGGCACTTGGAGAATACTTCAGAAAACTCTGGGCTACTTTGCAGCCACTCATACAAATCTACCATCATAAACACTGAATAATACATCACCCTAATCCAATTGTTATTGACTGTTAGAGTTGCATACATGACCTTGGGCATACATTAATCAAAAGGGAAGCTGTGTCTTTTCCCATCCAATATCCTGTAGGGATGAAGAAATCTCAACTTAGTCCTCTATCCCCCTCCACCACCTCCATGTTTCCTGCAATCCCACTTGCTATCAGACAGAAATAGATATTTGGTAAGAACTGGCTATTTCAGTTCTCTCTATTTGTTGGAGGATGTCTCACTGTTCAAGTGGAGAACAGTCAACAGTCTAGCAAGTGTCAGGATCAAATAGGGAATTCTAAGGCTGGAGTAATCGATTTCTCTTCAGAGAATCAGATTCAAAAAAGCTCCTGGAGATGGTACCCAATGGGCTTATCATTCACTCTAGCTGTTGGATCCCCTGCATGTTGATTCTGAAGTAAAATAAAATAAAATCAGTGTGGCTTACTCTTAAGCAAGCATGCATGGGATTGGGCCCTATTAAATGTACTACTCTAGCCATTGCTACATCCATCAATTTGCTCTGAGGTAAGTTACACCATGCTTTGTGCATAATACGCTGTTCACACAAGATTCATCAACATAAAAGCCACAAGAACCTGTTTCTCATCTTAGCTTTCGCCATTAACAAATTGTGGCCATATAGGGAATGACTAGTAATTTGCACAGAGAAAATTAGATAGGAGTTGATTTAATTGCATTCTTTATTCATGCAGTTAAGGGACTTTTAAATTATTTGAGGCCATTGTCTCTCATTCATGCATCCAGTCACTGGTATATTGCGAGTTTCTCTTTATAAGCCCTGTGATTAGGAGCCCTATAATTATGCCAAACTTATTATCAATAAAGAAGTTGAATCCTGTGAAAAATCCCAGAGAGTGTTGGGAAGTTGATGGACGAATGTTCCTGAATTTGTTATTGGAACCTGTGAAACTTAGTAAAGACTGCATTCCAGTAGACTGGGGTTTCTTTCACAGAGATTTCAAAAGCAACTATATGCAACCCCTTCATATCCCTTCCTTTGTTATCTATGGAACTTATGGGTTCTGAAAATCAGCTAATGAGCAGATCATGTCGCCTCCTTAGGTGGTGCTGGGACACAGAGTACTTCCATTTCTACAAAAGAGTTATTATCCAAAGAGCTCCAAAATAAGGAAACATTGTGAGATTGCAAAAAAAAAAAAAACTGACAAAAAGAGCTTTGACTCTCCAAAGCTTCTACCCTGGAAATCTTGCTCCTGTACTGCAGACCAACACAGCTACCCTCCTGAAACTGACAAAAAGTAGTGAGAATGAACTGACATAGTTCTTATATATTTGAAGATATTTGACTATAGATTACTTTGTATGATGTTAGACATTGCTGAGAGCCAGTATGGTGTAGTGGTTAGGAGCACAGACTCTAATCTGGGAGAACCAGGTTTGATTCCCCACTCCTCCACATGCAGCTGCTGGTGTGAAGTTTCAGAGCTGCTCTCTCAAGGGCAGTTCTCGAGAGAGCTCTCTCAGCCCCACCTACTTCACAAGGTATCAGGTAGTGAAGGGTGAGGTATAAATACAATCTCCCCCTCCTCTTCCTCCTCCTCCTCCTTCTTCCTCCATACAAGACCAAGGGAGAGGCCTGCAAACGTGACCTGCCCTCATGTGTATTCACTCAATTGATCTGTGTTATCTCAATAAGACTTTGCAAGAAAACATCAATAGCAGGTGGGCTAGCTGTATCTCAGGGGAGATTGCCCTCTGTGAATAATGACAGTATTGAGGAATGATATGCTTCCATGAAACCTCAGAGTGAAATCCAAAGAAATTAATTTGAAGACCACTGCTCCCAGAGCCTTTAAAAGCCAAGAGTATAATGAAGAATTGTACATTCTCTAGAGCACAGATTCTATATTTTCTGGAAAGGACACTGAGAAGTTTTTAATAAATAATCACTAATTCCTATGTGACTTTTATGTTCTTTGTTTTCTTGAAGACTATGTCATCAAATAAGGTGATAATAATTCAAGTTGTCCATTTTTATAAAGGTGTAACTGTTAGACTCATTGTTGAAGGTCCCCCTCATGACTTGGACTATTTTCTAACCTTTTCTTTACAGATATTTTAGATTCAAGAGGGGAAGGAACATGATCAGCTCTCACACTCTCACAAAGGTCATATAAGGCCCCTGCCACACGGCAGGGGAAAAGGCGCTTGAAGGCGCGGCTGTTAAAAGCCGCGCCAACATTGACACGGCGGGATCACACGGATCCCCCGGCCGCGCCACCTTTTCTCCCCGGCGCGATCAAACGCCGGGGAGAAAACACGCCCTAACTGGGGGCCGGCCGAACTGCGCATGTCCGAGCATGCGCAGTTCGGCTCCGGCCCGGGGTTGTGCCGGCGCAAAGGACACGGCGCGATCAAACGCCTGCTTGCCGCGCCGCGTCCATTTGAACCACCCAAGGTAGGTGGTTCATTTTGCGGCGGTTCTTCCCGGGTTTGGGCCAGTTCGGGTGCGGAAGCAGGACGCTTCCCAGATGTGGTGGTGTGATCGCGCCGGTTTGATCCGGCCCCGAACTGGCCCACTCCCGGACCAAATCGCCGCGTGTGAACGGGACCAACGAATGCAAAATCTTTCTACAATGTCTGCCCATGCCTTCCTCCACTTCTTATCTACCAAGCTTCATCACTACTACCAGTTCTGCTTTTCCACTGCTATTTCTGAATGATATTTTCTTGTTACTATAAACTTACGTTACATGAAATTGAGCTAATAGTTTTTCTGAGTCTGTATCTTGTTTTTTATTCTCACTCTGAGTAAAACTTGCAAGTTTGGAACCTTTGAGTCCACTTTGGATCCCTCTTTATTTTACTGCAAAGATGTTAGTTTATGGTCTCATTCCCCCCACACACATACTGCTATAATTTTTTCCTGCCCATGTTGCTTCTTCCCCAGCTTTCCTTCATTTTTAATTCTGCTGCCCATTTGTTTTTTTCTGAATCTTGCTTTGTCTTTGTTTCTTCTTTGCTAATCTCTCTTTGGCCCCGTTCACACAGAGGATTTGCCACGCTAAAGGCATGAATGTTAGGCGGATTTTCAGTGCGTGATCACACCACAACATCTTGGAAGCGTAGCGCACCCGTAGCCAACCCGTGGCATCCTGCTGAAGACATGCAGTAAAAAAATACCTCAGAAAGTGCAGTAGTATCCGGAAAACATGCGGCAGGGGTGGGCATCTGATTGCGGGAGCGCTAGTGGCTTCCGGCGCCCGTTCGAGTCCCATTGCAAACCAGATGGTTTCCCTAAGAGCATGCGCATGAACACTAAACTGGAAGCAGTGCTGCTCCATGGAACTGCGCATGTGCACAAACACGGAATGCTTGCTGCGTGGCTTCTTTGCCAGCTCCAGCATCGCCGTGTGATTGCAAGCTTCCTGCCACAGTGCGAATACTTAGGAGACCATGTGATCGAGCTAACATGCTTTATTTTGCCCCGGGGCAAACAGCCATGCCTCACCCCCACGTTATCTGGCCCGTGTGACCGGGGCCTTTATTGGTTTTCATTCTCCTACTCATCCAATCTAAGTTATGCTTCACTCTTTGGTTACTTTAGTAAAATTCCCATAATTTCCATTCTGCAACAGCAGGTTACTTTCCCCCACCCCATGCCCTGTCTCTGGAACGTTCTGCCTTTTGACATTAGTACCTGTCTTCTGTGCATCTATTTAAACAGCATTTGACCTCTAATTTCTGTCTCTCCTTTTCTTTTCCCTTTGTGTCCCTTCCACTTGCATTACAGCCTTAATTTTCATCATTGTTGTAAACCTGCAAAATGCTTTTTTTAAATGCTGTTGTCTATTTCCCTGTCCTTGAGATACTTTTAAAATAATATTATTATTTTAATGAGAGCCACGTGCAACCAGATACTATTCATAGTTATTTAGTAGCAAGTCCCACTTTGTTCAATGGGATTTAAATCCAAGCAACAATTCATAGGTTTTCATATAAAAAGTCACAAGCCCAAATCTGTGCAGACCCATTTACATTTTCCATCAGTCACATGACTGTTTGAGATTGCAGCTCAAATCCTGCTGGGAATACACAGAAGCTTTCTCTTTTATAAATCTTTAACACCAGATTTATTACTCTGAGTGGACTTCAGCTCTGCAAGAATAGAATATGATCCCTATAGACCAGCAGATTTCTAAAACAGGTATTACAAAGAACAGAAACAATGTGTGCAGACCAGTTCATAAGGCCTCCTGCACAGACACCCAATTCTAGCTAGTAACTGAGTATTTTAAGAATCACTTGGGAGTATTTTCTGCAACCAAAAAACCTTCATAAATTATTTATTTTATTTTAAAAAATAAGTATACCCTCACTCACCCACCCATCGTCACACTAGCTACTGAGGTAGCTTCCAAACGCTAATCAAAATACCAATAACAGCAATGATAGGAGTGGATTGAACTGCCTTTTTTTGCTTGTAGAAAAGAGAGATGTACTCCACTTTGACCACCCAGAAAACTATGCTAAGTATCATGGGATCTGTAAGAACAAAATTGAGATGGGGCCTGTAAGAAGGAGGAAAATTTATTTTCCTATTATGAGATTTTTCCATCCTTACTTATACTTTGCTTCACTTCTGTTTCAGATTTCTGGCTGGTTCCAGATTTCTACAACTCAAATCCTATCGCCTTGTTTATTGGGTGACTCATCCTGTGGATTGTATTTGTTGGAAGTCAAGGATTATACAATGCCTCTTTCCTCAGACAACCAAGGAAGACTGCAAGAGAGTTAGAAAGATAGAGAGGCCAGGTCACAGGGCATCCTTTCCTCTCTATTCTGCTGCTTTCCCTTTGATGTATAGACTGATACTCTCAGGGATTGCTTCCTTCCTTCTGGTTTTGCCCCCTTTCTCACACTTCTTTGCCATTATTCTCCATCTTGGCACCATGACAGCAGGATGCTTTCCTGCATCTCCATCCATCTAGCTAGTTAGTTAGGTTAGAGAACCTGTCTCTCATCTTCTTCTCCTTCTCCTTCTCCTCCTCCTCCAGTTTCCTATATAGAGAATGGAGTCCATATAATAGACTCCTAAGTTAGCTTTCAGATACAATGAGGCTCCGTGTTACTTTTATTTACTTGCTTGCACACAGTCTCTGACCAGTTGAGCTCTGCTGTGCTTTAAAGTCTTTGAGCACTCTTCTAATCACAATTCCTAACAGTATTGACTTATTCTGTGTAATTTGCCTTGAGTCCCAGTGAGAAAGGCAGACTATAAATAATTTAATTAAACGTTTAAAAATAAAATATTACATTTTTATTCTGCTTTTCTTCCCAATGGGGACTCAAAGCAACAAGAAAATACAGAGGAAAATACAACAGAACAAGCAAGAAAAGAGGGGGGGGGGGTTTTCCAGTCTGTTAAACTGAGCACGTCTTCTCTCCAGGGTTGCCACTCTGCAGATGGGGGCTGGAGTTCTCTTATAATTACCTTTAATTTCTAGATTACAGAGATCAGTTCTCTTGGAGGAAATGGCAGCTTTGGAGTGTGGATTCTATGGAATCGCATCTCTGCTAAGCTCCCTCCCCTTGAAAACTCTGCCATCCACAAGCTCCACCTCCAAATCTCCAGGAATCTTCTAAGCTAGAGTGGCAACCCTACTTCTTTCTCTACTAGCTAACATTCTGCCCAGCTCTAGGTTCTGACCTTTATGCTAAGAGCCAAAGGATAAGAGCCCTTCAGCTTGTGGATCTAGGCATCCCCTGGCTGTAAATACACATGTGCCAAGAAGAAAACAAACTCATCAAGTTTTATTCATGGTATGAGGATTTGTGTGCACGAACACTTACTCAGATACATTGAAATGGAAGTTAACAGTCCATACATATAGGCAGACGGCGAACAGAAAATTAGCAAACAACATAATGAAGATATTTTAACAGATGCAAAGACTAAACAGGAATAACAAGCTAAGTTTCTATAGTCACCATTTGTTTGGGTTTAATTATGGGGGGAACACTGTGGAGAGAATAAATATGTCAGAATAGGAGACTACTGTGTAAATGTAGCCTTCTTAATTTAGGAATGCTAAGAGTAAATAACTGAGATCCTGTTGCTATACTCCATTCATCTCCTCTCAAGCATGGAGGTAACTAACCTGAGGGATCTACAACAAACATAATTGGAACTAAAATATTTACCTGGTGAAGTCAAGAAACAGATGAAGAAAGCCAGAATGGTACCCAGATGTATAGAAATATTGCTTCTATATTCATATGCCTTCTCCTGTGATGTCTTTTGATAACATGCTGTGTCTTGTTTCCTGTTGCAAGCCAAATGGTGAGGCCACATGGCCTCAATAGCCATGCCATAAACCCACATTCTTTCACACTTTCATGCCAAACGCCAGACACTTGCGACCAGTCACGTACACAATGAAGTAGCTGAAGTTTGGGTCAGATGATTGCAGGCGGGGTCCCAAACTTATAGCCTATCCCCACACACAGCTATGACAACCAACAATTGGGCACACCCATGCCCACTCACAATTAGCTGATGGTCACATCTAATTTGTGACTGGAATTGGGGTATAATTGTTTGATCCCTATGGGAGTGAGCTCTTCTTCTTGTTCTCCATTATCTGTTATATTGCACCTGAAATGCTGCCTCTTGAGAGACAAAGAGTTGCTTTGTGACTTGGAGCACATGGTGTGCAAAAATGGGATTTCCATTCAAAATCCCTTGGACTATTCTGGACTGTGGATGTTCCTGATGTGTAACCATGTATCTTCAATGTGTAGTTAAGGCAAATAGCCCTAGCCTTTGTTATTTTTGTAATCTCTGGTAGTCTATGCTAAGATTTGTACTGAATAAAGATCCTTCTTATTGCTAATTTGTCTTTGATGTTGTAACTGAACTCCAAGCCTAAATCTTGTGCCTAACCCTGACCACATATGCTATCTTGGTAAGAGTGTGCATCTCTGGATAGAGTTGCTACTGTGTTAAATCCCAGATGCTAACTAAGGGTTGGAATCTCTCCCTTAGGAAAGGCAGGGACTAGTGAAAAGAGGTTCTGGTGGCAAATTGTTGTGAAGACCAGAGATGGTACAGACTGTCTCGTGGCTTGTTGTTTAATGTACTGAAAAGTACAGGATTCCCTCCCAGCCCTGGACTGGCCTGGGTGGGCTAATCCCTATACACCAGAGAAAAACTTTAGCAAGACAGGCCCAAAAGAGAGAAAAACCACCTCCCAAACTCACGTACCAAACGAACCATGAACTGTATTGGAAAACAGGAAACGTTCATGAAAGTTTGTGGTTCGTGGTTTGTGTAATCAAATTAACCACCACGAAACCACCTTTTTCCCAGATCATGCCCATCGTATGGACTGTTCACTTCCATTTCAATGTACCTGAGGAAGTGTGCATGCACATGAAAGCTCATACCTTGAATAAACTTTGTTGGTCTTAAAGGTGTCACTGGACTCAAATTTCATCAAGATGTTATTCAGATGCTGCTAACAGAATCTTCCCCAGTTTGTCTCCTGCCAAAATTGAGCAAGACTGAGTGAAAAAGCTGGATAGATCCAACCCATAAAACAAACCAATAGCAACGATAAATCTGCTAGGAAAAAAACTGGTAGAAAAAATAAGCTAACACACCTGCATTAAAATACATTAAAATAACACTGAAAGCATCAATAATTGAGCATTAGAATCAGCATTAAAACCAGTACATGGGAAGGCTGACATGAAAGCTGATTGACTCCTAATTGAAACAAAAATCAAAATCTGATAAAACCAGAGTTAAGAAGGGGAAAAGGAAACAGATCAACAAAAAGCCTGACAGAAAATAAATATTTTTACCTGGTGCTGAAAACTTAAGACATATCCCACCAACTGAATAGTTTCAAGGAGAAAGGTTCAGAGCTGCAGTGCCAACAACAGAAAAAGCCCTGCCCCTAATCCACCTTACCTTAGAAAGTGGGGACACATACATCTAAGGTTAATAACCTCCAGTTGGGTCCTGGAGTTCTTCCAGAATTATAATTGATAGCCAGACTACATAGATCAGTTCCTCTGCAGAAAATGGCAGCTTCAGAGTGTAGACTCTATGGCATCACACCCCTACTGAGCCCTCTCCCCTAACCAAATTCTGTCTGCCCCAGTAGGGTTGCCAGGCATGACTCCCTAATTTCCAGGAAATTGCCAAGCCAGAGTTGGCCAATCTACACACAACAGGGACTCTGTAGATGCAGTCTGAGCTGGCCTGGGCTCCACACTGGAGGGGGTCCTGTTCAGGGGCAGGAGCAGACTTCTCTTGCCCTTGTTCCATTGATGCTGCCCTCTCTGCTGCTGTTGCTACCGCAAAGCTGAAGAGGGGCATCCCTGAAGCCTCAGTGGGCAATCAACTGTAGGCCAGTGAGAGGGACACCCCCTCTCCTCATTTGTTGGCCACTGCTTAAGTCATATACAGTGATGGCTCAGGTATGCAAGTAAATGGGATGTGAAGGCCTTTCCCACTGTCCTACAGACTGGCAGGCAGGCAGTGAGCTATCAAGTTGAGTCCTGAGTGCCCGGAACAGCATGAAGGAGAAAGGCAGGGCACTGAGCTAAATGATATGGAGGAGCATCAGCAGAGAAAGAGGGGGCATGATTAGCACTTCATGTCCTGGTTGCTTGAGAATACTATCAAGACTGCCTCTGTTTCCTTCTTTGTTCTGTTCATGCAACATGGTTGGGGAAGATGAGACAACTCTTCCTTTTTCCAAACAAAGCTGTCCTGGCTCAGTGGTAAGAAAAGAAAAATGTCTCTTTGGGACACCTGGCCAATCCAAAACACACTGAGCAGCCCAATCTTGGGTGCACCTCACTACCCATCTAGATGCATTCTGGGGCCTTGGCCTTGTCTTTTGTGCAGGGCCCCAGAATCACCAAGACTACCCCTGCCTAGATTATCTCAACTGGTGGGCAGGCTCAAATTAAAACAGGCAGTCATTTAAATACTTGAACCAAGGCTGTTTAGAAGTTTTAAGTTAATAACAACCAGCCTAAGCAGGGTCAGCCATGGTTAGTATTTGTATGGGAGACCACCCAGAAAGAGCAGGGTTGCTTTCCAGACGCAGGCTTATCTTTTGCCTTGAAAAACCCATGAGGGATCCCCAAAAGTTGGTTGTAACTTGAAGGCACTTTATTATTGTTGCCGTTGTTGTTACAACCAGCAATTATTTTTGCTCAGAAACTGATTAAGCTAGTATAGCACTTTTAATATTAGAGAGATACGTTCCCTACAACCTATGGCAGTCAGCATCTTGCAGCTGAATTCTGCACCAAAACTTCCAAATAAATTTTAAAGATAGCCTTACATAGGGCACATCAGAATCCTCCATGTGCTTCATGTGTCAAACCAGTATGTATTGATTAAACAAGAGTAGTGGATGGAGAAGTTCTCTTAGTGCTCTGTAAAGAGCCCACAAGGTATCAAGCAGATGTTCAAACAAACCAACAGCTTGTCTGATAGGATCCTAATTTGTTTTTTTAGAAGGCGCATTTAAAAGGATGAGCTTTTTCATGCCAGCATTGATTAATATAACTCTATATTTTGGAGAAGTTGAGACATTAC